>NC_059267.1:9869958-9879958 GCF_017591435.1 Portunus trituberculatus
CATTTAAGAAGGAGGTTTCAAAACATTTATCTCTTTCCTTTGATAAAGTCTCTCGGACCTGCACGGGGACTGACATTCCAAGTGGGCTTTTTTTTTTTTTTATGTTTACTCTTTCTTTTGCCCCTGACCAGCTATTCTCTCACATTAAAAAAAGATATCAGCTTGTCAACCTTTCCATCTTTGTACATAAATGAAAAAGATATGACTCATTGACTCATCACTGGTTACATACAGTACCAGTTATTATTGTTCCACTGACTCATGTGCTAAGACTCATTAACCTGCTGACTCTAAATATGTACCTACTCACAATCACAAATCCAGTGACTCAATTATAAAGACTCAGACCTAGTGACTCAGGTTCAGTAACCCAAGTCCAGTGACTCAAATCCAGTGACTCAAATCTAATCAAGAACTCAAATCCAAAGACCCAAATTCAGAGACTCAAATTTTAATACTCAAATTCAGTGACTCAAATCCAGTGACTCAAATCCAGTGACTCAAATCTAAAGACTCAAATCCAGTGACTCAAATTCAGTGACTCAAATTCAGTGACTCAAATCCAGTGACTGAAATCCTGCCACTCAAATCCAGTGACTCAAATTTAGTGACTCAAATCTAGTGACTCAACCAGGTCCGGAAAGTGAATAGCGGTGATTCATGGTTGGAGCGACTCACGGGCGAGTGTATTGGTCTAATTCAGGTTGCGCCAAAGGTGAGTTGACTCGTGTTGACTCTTCTCTGAGTTGTGGAGGCGACTGTGTGTGTGTTGGCAGCAGCATTCGAGGAGCAGGGGGGCGGGGTGGTAGGAAGCGTGTGGCAGGGGGTGTGTTGTAGGTTGTGTGGCAAGGTGTGTGGCAGGGTGTGTGTAGTAGGTTGTGTGGCAAGGTGTGTGCTGTAGGTTGTGGCAGGGGTGTGTGGCAATTTGTGTGTTGTAGGTTGTGTGGCAGGGTGTGTGTGGCAGAGGGTGTGTGCTAAGGTATGTGTTGTAGGCTGTGTGGCAAGGTATGTGTTGTAGGTTGTGTGGCAGGGGACGTGTGGCAGGGGGTGTGTGGCAAGGTATGTGTTGTAGGTTGTGTGGCAGGAGTGTGTGGCAGGGTGTGTGTGGCAAGGTATGTGCTGTAGGTTGTGTGGCAGGGGACGTGTGGCAGGGTGTGTGTGTGTAGGTTGTGTGACACGGTGTGTGTGTGGCACGGGAGTCTGTGGCAAGGTGTGTGTTGTAGGTTGTGTGGCAGTGTGTGTGGCAAGGGGTGTGTTGCAGGTTGTGTGGCAGGGGGTGTGTGGCAAGATGTGTGTTGCAGGGTGTATGGCAGGGGGTGTGAGGCAAGGCGTATGTGGGAAGACGTATGTAACAAGGAAGTATGTGGCAAGGGGATGTGTGACAGGGGTCTGTGGGAAGGCGTGTGGCAGGGTGTGTAGCAGGGGGTGTGTAGCAATGGCGTGTGACTTGGGTGTCTGTGTTAGTGGCAGGGCGTGTGTGTGGAAGCAGTGAAGGAGAATGAAAGAAAAGGAGGAGTGATGGGAGGTGCGAGAATGAAGGGATAGAAAGAGAGAGGAAAGAAGAAAGTTTAGGAGAGAAAATAAGAACAAAGAGGATGAAGAAGATGATCTATTTGAAAGTGTACATTGGAAAGGAAAGAGGAAGGAAGAATGGTGTGAGATGTAAGAATGACGAAGGAGAAAGTGAAGGAGGAAAGAGGACATTAACTAAGTTGCTAAGACTACGAAGACAGGACGTGGAAAAGAAGGAGAAGACGAAGGAAAAGAGAAAAGGAAGATAGGAAAGAGTGTGAGTGACTGGAAAAAAAAACGTAAAAATGACGATAGGAAGAAGATAGAGATGCAAAATTTTATGTAATATCTTTCTCTTTCTCTTCATTAGATAACGGTGATAGGGAAAGGACCACCACCACCACCACCACCACCACCACCACCACCACCACCAGCCTTAGTAAGTACACCAAATATTTCATCTTGTATTGTATCCTATTATTGAATCCAGCACGAGAAAATAACAGGTTAGAAGAAAATAGACAAATAAATAGATAAGGAGATAAAGAGGAGAGACGAGGAAGGGTAATTAAGAAAAAAGAAGATAAATAAGGTTGCCCAATGGCTCTCAAACTGTTCCGTGGCACCTTAGGGTTCCGCGGAGAATTTCAAGGCTCACAATGGAAAAACCTATATGCGTTTAACAGAACCTTACTTTTATCAATTAATACCAACAAAAAATAGATAAGATTAGATATGAAAGGGATGAAATTATTTGTATTTTCGTAGAGAGAGAGAGAGAGAGAGAGAGAGAGAGAGAGAGAGAGAGAGAGAGAGAGAGAGAGAGAGAGAGAAATATTGAGTGCCTACGTGAATTCCTAGTCTATTTAGCTCCTTTAATTACAAGTGGGGGTTCAACCTATATTGGGTGAAGGGGTTATAGGAGGCTTGTGTTGAATACCAAAAAGTGCGAAAGGGTTTGGTAAATTTGAAACGTTTGAGAACCACTGAGACAGACAATACACAGTGAGGCTAACAGTATAAGGAACAGGAGAAGGGAGGAGAAGGAGATAAAAGAAGGAAGAAAAGGAACGGAGAATATCTGGAGAAGTTGTGTTTGGAAAGAAGGTAAAGAAAATAAGAGAGAAAATGGTGAAAAGGAAATAACACAGAGAGAAGGGATAAGAAATTAAGGAAAAAAAAAAAAGACTGGGAGAGATATGGAGTGAGAGTTTAGTTTGGCAGGAGGAGGAGGAAGAAGAAGAAGAAGAAGAAGAAGAAGAAGAAGAAGAAGAAGAAGAAGAAGAAGAAGAAGAAGAAGAAGAAGAAGAAGAAGAAGAAGAAGAAGAAGAAGAAGAAGAAGAAGAAGAAGAAGAAGAAGAAGGAGGAAGAGGAGGAGTAGAAAGATGATGATGATAAGGAGAAATGGTGGAATTTTGTAATAGAAGGAAAAAGGAAGAAAGGAAAGGAGGGAAGGAGAAAAGGATAAAGATAAACCTAGAAAGCGGAATAGAGCAGAGAGAGAGAGAGAGAGAGAGAGAGAGAGAGAGAGAGAGAGAGAGAGAGAGAGAGAGAGAGAGAGAGAGAGAGTGTGTGCGTGTGTGTGTGTGTGTGTGTGTGTGTGTGTGTGTGTGTGTGTGTGTGTGTGTGTGTGTGTGTGTGTGTGTGTGTGTGTGTGGAGGAGAAGGGTGAGGTTTGGCAGGGTTGCGGCGGCAGGGTAGGTGTTGCTGTGCTTTTCACTCAGTCCCTTTCCATTAGCTGCCACAAACGGTTCAATTTGGCGGTGAGAAGCGGGTTACAAAGCCTGCGGTGCTACGCCTCCCTGGGGATGAGAGGGAGGCTGCGGAGGAAGACCAGGAGAAGGAGGAAGGGAGGGGGATTGGGGTACGACGAGGAGGATAAGGGGAATGAGGGGAAAGGGGGGGGAGGGAAGTAAAGATGGGATTCAGGGAAGAGGAAGATAAGAAGTGCCGCGAATCGTATCTATTTTGGCGTCATAAAGGAGAAAGAAGCGTATGGGGAGGAGAAAGTTTGCTCGTGGGAAGAAGGATGAGAGGAGGAAAGGAAGTAGAGAGAGAGAGAGAGAGAGAGAGAGAGAGAGAGAGAGAGAGAGAGAGAGAGAGAGAGAGAGAGAGAGAGAGAGAGAGAGAGAGAGAGAGAGAGAGAGAGAGAGAGAGAGAGAGAGAGAGAGAGAGAGAGAGAGAGAGAGAGAGAGAGAGAGAGAGAGAGAGAGAGAGAGAGAGAGAGAGAGAGAGAGAGAGAGAGAGAGAGAGAGAGAGAGAGAGAGAGAGAGAGAGAGAGAGAGAGAGAGAGAGAGAGAGAGAGAGAGAGAGAGAGAGAGAGAGAGAGAGAGAGAGAGAGAGAGAGAGAGAGAGAGAGAGAGAGAGAGAGAGAGAGAGAGAGAGAGAGAGAAGGCACTCAAAGGAAGGGTTTTTAAAAGGCGGGAGTTAGTGAAAACATGCGATGCCTCCCCGTAGAGTTGCACCATAAAATATTCACCCTCATGTGTTATTGTTCTCCTTCCCTCATCTATTTTCCTACCTATCCTTATTCCATCCCGTGTTATTTCTCTCTTTACAACCCTGCCTTTTGGTTAACACGTTGTTTCATCACGTACTTGTCCATTCCATACTTGTTCAATCTTTCAAATCATTTAGAGAGACTGCTTGTCCTGTTTTTTTTTTTTTTTTTTTTTGCTCTTAGCAGTTGTTCCTTATACATAAAAAAAAGAATTCGTGCAGTTACGTTCTATTAAACCATATTTCTTTTCTTTTCATTAGCCTTTTCAACATTTTATTACATTCTTATACCGCTTTCCCCGTTATATTTATCAATTAGATTATTTAATTATTCTCTACTAAACCACCTACTTCATTTTTTTCCTCTTCTTTTCCAACATTCATTGTAATCCCTACTTTATTTTACTCCTTTCGTTTTCATGTACGTTTGAGCATTCTGTTAAAATTCTTATATGGCTTTTCTGTCTTATATCTATCACGTACGTAGATAATTTTTCCATTTGTTTGGTTATTCTCTACTAAATCACACACTTCATTTCTTTTTCCTTCTTTTCCAACATTTATATTAGTTACTCCTTTGTCTTCTCGTATTTATCTCCTACTTTTTTTTTTATTTCTATTTATACCATGAAGAGAGAGAGAGAGAGAGAGAGAGAGAGAGAGAGAGAGAGAGAGAGAGAGAGAGAGAGAGAGAGAGAGAGAGAAACGAAACAAGTGAGAGAGGAGAGGAGGAAGAGTAAAGATGGGTTTTTTTCATTCATCAAGCTTAACAGTTCTCATTCGTGCAGTTATTTCTTTCCAAACCACATCTTTCCTCATGCTTTTCTCCTTTCCACCAGTCCTTTCAGTTGTCTCATTGTTTACAAGCCGTGGTACAGTAGAACCATGCGTGCTTTGGGGTCCGAGGGGTCTCCAAGCGCACGGTTTCGAATCCTGTCCACGGTCCGAGTGTAGGTTGGACTTCCTCACTCTGGGCAGCGGTTTCCTAGCGGGTGGGCTTTGAGATAGGAGGTACCACAAAAAGTATCCCCTTTAGCCCAGAAATTCCCGTGAAAACCCCACATGGTGTAAATAAGAAAAAATAAAAAGTCATTCTTCCATTTGTTTTTCTAGTTTTTCATCTCAGCTAAATATTTCTTTCCTGTTTTTCCTTTCCTAACAAATCATTCTTCCATTTGTTTTCCTAGTTTGTCATCTCAACTAAACGTTTCTTTCCGCTTTCTCCTTTCCAAACACTCCTTGTCATTGCGATGTTGTTAACTTATTCATTCATTTATTCCATTATAGACTTTTCTTGTTTTCGTTTTAAACATTTAGTATCGTTATTCTGTTGTTTTGGTCTTATTTATCACTTAGTCACTATTCTTTTTCATTTGTTGAGAGAGAGAGAGAGAGAGAGAGAGAGAGAGAGAGAGAGAGAGAGAGAGAGAGAGAGATTGAAATTTTGTCTTTATTTACCTTTCTCGACACTCAGCACATCATCCAAAGCTCCATTAGCGATGATAAATAACCCCCGGCTGACAGGCAAGCACACACACACACACACACACACACACACACACACACACACACACACACACACACACACACACACACACACACACACACACACACACACACACACACAGTAGTAGTAGTAGTAGTAGTAGTAGTAGTAGTAGTAGTAGTAGTAGTAGTAGTAGTAGTAGTAGTAGTAGTAGTAGTAGTAGTATTATTATTATTATTATTATTATTATTATTATTATTATTATTATTATTATTATTATTATTATTATTATTATTATTATTATTATTATTATTATTATTATTATTATTATTATTATTATTATTATTATTATTATTAGTAGTAGTAGTAGTAGTAGTAGTAGTAGTAGTAGATTATTGACAGAAGGAGAAGTAATAGAAAAAGCTGCACTCACGTTTTTATACAATAAACACACACACACACACACACACACACCACACACACACACACACACACACACACACACACACACACACACACACACACACACACACACACACACACACACACACACACACACACACACACACACACACACACTTCATGCGATGTAGTTGGGATTCCTGTGGTGTGGGTTGTGTTGGTGGTGAGGCGGGTTGGTGAGTGGCTCTCCAGCTCTTAAGGGTCCCATCCCCCTCACCTCTCGCCTCTCTCTCTCTCTCTCTCTCTCTCTCTCTCTCTCTCTCTCTCTCTCTCTCTCTCTCTCTCTCTCTCTCTCTCTCTCTCTCCTCACGTCCCCCTCTCCTTCCTCATCCATTATCCAGCTTGTTCCCTCCCGCTTCCTCACGCTCCCTAGTACCCCATTTTCACTGTTCCTCTCTCCTCTCTCACTTGTTTCGTTTTCTCTAGTTGCTTCTCCTTCCTCTCTCTCTCTCTCTCTCTCTCTCTCTCTCTCTCTCTCTCTCTCTCTCTCTCTCTCTCTCTCTCTCTCTCTCTCTCTCTCTCTCTCTCTCTCTCTAATTGTTTGTTTTCTATTTTTTATGTTTTAGCTTCGTTTTTTTTTCGTTTTTTTTCTTTTATTCTTTAAGATTATGGTTTTCTTGGTTCTCATCCTCTCTTGTGTTCGCCTCACAGTCACAGTCTTGCCTGCCACTTTTCCTTACCACCCACTCCACCTTTTGTCTTCTTTCCTCATCCTTCACCTCCACTACTTCCACTCCCCTCTTCCTCCTCCTCCTCCTCCTCCTCCTCCTTCTCCTCTTCCTCCTCCTCCTTCTTCTCGTCTCTCGCTACTGGCTCTAACTGTGCGCTTGAGGTGAATTTAATCCCGTGTTGACCCGCCGCAGTTCCTCGGTGGACACAGCGGCCACAGTAAAATACTCTCGCCCCGGCCCTGTTTCCTCTGCAGTTTCAGCCAGACCCCAGCTCAATTTTCAGCCGACCAGATTTCAATTTGTAATCCAAGCAAATTCTCTGTTTACTCTCTGTTATGGAATATCAAACAGAGCAAACAGAGGTCCGCTTCTGAGGCGAGCAGGGATGGCGCTCTTTTTAGGTGTGTTTGCCCTTGCGCCCGGCCTCACGCGGGTTCCACAAGGCTTCGTCCGTGTTTCCAGAAGAGATCACGGCCCGGATAAGGGGCGGCAAGGACCCGAGGAGGCGATGAGTGAACGTCCTCAAGTGAAAGGAGGAGGATCGGGGCGAATCTGCCGTCGGTCTGTGCGTCGACGTTAATTGGTCCCACACGGAGCGGGGCCGCCAGCGGGCTAAGCAAACCCACGTTCGCTTCCCCGCCGCGCCGCCCCGCACTTACTCCACCTCCACGCCACTTCGCGGAGCCTCCTCTCAACCACGCACTCGCCTCCTTATTGTCTCATTTTCCAGATGTTCATCAGGCAAGACAGTGCGGCAACACGGGGTCGGGCGGGGGGAGGGCGGTGCCCTGTGCCCATCACCATCGCCGCCAGCACCGCGACTCTACACATGCGGCGGCTTTCCAGGAAGGCCAGAGTCTTTTTGCTTACGTCCGCTTGATGAGCCAGACTTTGGATGAGCCGCGCCGCCATAGCGGAAGAGGTGAGGCGCCAGTCAAAGACCCGGAATTCCTGGGGGCGCGGGGCGGCGGGCGCGGGCGGTTCGGCGGCCATAGCTTTTCTGTTTCAAGATGAGATGAACAGCCAGGGCGGCTTTTAACCTCGTCAAGTCCTCTCGCCGCTGCCGAGGACTGTTTGTTCCCGCGATGGCCGCCTGGGAGGGGCCACCCGGGCCCACCGGGGGCCACTGGGGCTGAAGTCCCGGGCTGAATAAGGCTGAGCTCGACGCCCGCCGCAGCGCCGGGCCTGAGGCGACACTCCCGCCTGAAAGACGCTGCACAAGGAATGGAAAATGTTTTCCTTGTTATGAAAAAGGCAGAGGCGAGGCCATTCACTGAGGCACTTGAGCCGCGACGGTTTGTTGCCGACGCGTTCCTGCCTCGACAGCTGGTGGCCCCGCCTGTGTGTACGTGTGTGTGCGTGTGTGTGCGTGTGAACGTGTGCGTCTGGACTCGCTCAGGGAAGGTTGCACTCGCGGAAGGATACTCGAACCGGATTGGCCAGCGAAGAGTGTCCTGGGAGGCGCCAGTGTTGCTTTTGTGCACTGGAGGATCCTGCGACCCCCTCCCATCCCTACCTACTCCCCCTCTCTCTCTTCCTCTCACTCCACACTCATTCTTTTCCTTAGCCTTTACACTCTCCCTCCCCCACCACCCTCCTCTTCACCTCTCACTCACCCCCTTCATTCTCCTTCACCTCTCCCTCCTACACTCAGCCTCCCTCCTCCTTCCCTCACATTCTCACTCTCTCTTTCCCTTATCCATCCTCCTCGCCCTCCACCACCATCCATTCCCAGCATTCTCCCAACTCGTACTTTTCTTCCTTTCCCTTCTCGCTCCCCCTCCTCATTCTTTTCCATTCCTCTTCTCTTCCCTTAAAACTGGACTACGCGCTGGACAGTAAAGGAGGAGGAGGAGGAGGAGGAGGAGGAGAAGGAGGAGGAGGAGGAGGAGGAGGTGTGGGAGCGAGCGAAGGGGAAGAAGAGGCAGGATAAAGAAAGGGCAGACAATTAAGATGATTAATAGGATGGACAGAGCAAAGAAAGGAGAGGAGGGGGAGAAGGGGAATGAAAGAAAAGAGGAACGAGAGAGAGAGAGAGAGAGAGAGAGAGAGAGAGAGAGAGAGAGAGAGAGAGAGAGAGAGAGAGAGAGAGAGAGAGAGAGAGAGAGAGAGAGAGAGATTAATGAGTGCATGACACGAGGTAAAGGAAAAAAATCAGATGGAAAAATAAGAAAACATACAAACTAAGAGAGAGAGAGAGAGAGAGAGAGAGAGAGAGAGAGAGAGAGAGAGAGAGAGAGAGAGAGAGAGAGAGAGAGAAAGCAGACGAAGCGAAACGAAGAGAGTAAAGAATAAAACAAGATGGAAAAAGAATAAATAATTGGAGTGAATGAAGGAAACTAATAAAATGTAAATATAAACAGAAAGAAGAAAAAAACACAGGGCGGGAGGAGGAGGAGGAGGAGGAGGAGGAGGAGGAGGAGGAGGAGGAAAGAGAGGAAGAGGGGAGGTAGAAAAACTAATGTATACTCACCACACAGCCACCTCGGGCCTTTTCATGCTTTAGTCCTTCTTATTTGATGGCTCTTTCTGTTCCCTCTTTACTCTCCTTTACTCTCCTTTACTCTCCTTTACTCTCTTTTACTCTCCCTCTTTCTCGCTCCACCGTCTCTTACCTTCGCTTTCGTTTTTCACTTCTTTTCTCTTTGATTCTAATAGGTCGTTCTTTCTGCTTCCTCTTTACTCTTTCTGTTCTCCTCTTTACTCTCTCTCTCTCTCTCTCTCTCTCTCTCTCTCTCTCTCTCTCTCTCTCTCTCTCTCTCTCTCTCTCTCTCTCTCTCTGTATATTAGCTCTTTTCTTTTCATTTTGCCTCTCTATCATTACAACCACCACCACCACCACCACCACCACCACCACCACCACCACCACCACCACCACCACCGCCACTACTACTACTACTACTACTACTACTACTACTACTACTCTACTGCTACTGCTACTATTTGTGTCATTTCCATTCACAATTCTTTCCTTCCTCATATCGCTCCTCCTTTCCACTCTCCCTCTCCCTCTCCCTCTCCCTCTCCCTCATCCTCTCCCTCTCCCTCTCCCTCCTTCCTTCCTCCCTCGGGGGTCTGGGGGATGGAGGACCCTGGGGAACACTAGTGGTCTGCCTCACCATCTGGAGATATGGGGAGGGAGGGAGGGAGGGAGGGAGGAGGAGGAGGAAAGGGAGGAGAGAGAGAGAGAGAGAGAGAGAGAGAGAGAGAGAGAGAGAGAGAGAGAGAGAGAGAGAGAGAGAGAGAGAGAGAGAGAGAGAGAGAGAGAGTAAACAAACTGAAAGAACACCCCCTTCTTCCTTCCTTCCTCCGTCCTCCCCCGCCACACACACACACACACACACACACACACACACACACACACACACACA
>NC_059267.1:9882458-9899958 GCF_017591435.1 Portunus trituberculatus
GAGAGGAATTAAAGAACTGCTCTTTCCATTAGTCAGAAAATATATAATGAAATGCCCACCAGCCCCGCGGGACGCCGCCCATTCAAACCAAAAAGTAATAACCTAAAAAGCACATTCTACTCCTTCCCACGCGACCCCTCCACCTCCTTCCACCTCCTCCACCATCCCTCCACCTCCCTTCACTCCCTCCACCTCCCTCCACTCCCTCCACCTCCCTCACCTTCCTCCACTCCTTTTATTTCCACTTTATCTCTTAACTCCACATCCTTTCTTTCTGTCTTTCTTCCTTCTTTACCTTCTCTCCACCTCCCTCCACCTCCCTCCATTTCCCTCCACTCCCTCCACCTCTCTCCACTCCTTTTATCTCCACTTTTTTTCTCTTAACTCCACATCCCTCGCCTCTCTTCCTTCTTTACCTTCTCTCCACCTCCCTCCACCTCCCTCCACTCCCTCCACCTCCCTCCACTCCTTTCTCTCCACTCCACTCCTTTATCTCCACTTTTTTCTCATAACTTCACTTTCCTCTCGTCTCTTCCTCCTCTACTTTCTCTCCACTTCACTCCTCCGTCTCTCTTTTTTCTCTCCATTTTCTCCACTCTCCACTCTCTCTACTTCCTCCCTCTTCGTTATTTCTACTTTCATTCTCTCCATGGCCTCTACTTTACTTTATTACTTCTTTACTTTAATCTTTTTGTCTCTTCCCTTTCCTCCTCTTCTTATCTTTCTCCATTTTCTCACTTTCTCTCCACTAGCATTCTTCATTCTCTCTTTATTTATTTTTCCTCTTCTTATTTCATTCCCTTTTCTTCATCCACTCTTTTCTTCCACTTCTCTAGTCATTTAATACTTTCCTTCCATTTGCTATACTTTCTTTTATCTCCTTCCTTCTGTTTCTCCTCTCTCTTTTTCTTCCTCTGTCTGTCTGTCTGTCTGTCTGTCTCACTTTCTCTTTGTCCTGTTCTCATTTTATTGTGTGTTCCTTCGATTTTTCTTCCATTTCTCTATCTCATTGTAGAGTTTTTTTTCTTTTCTACTTTTGTACTTTCCTCTTCTATTTTTTCTTTATCTTCTCTATTCATCTTTATTAATTTCAGTATGTGGTTTCACTTTTCTCTTTTTATTCATTAGTCTTTTGTCTCTTTTCATCTTTTCCTTCATTATCTCCTTTTCTTTCATCTATCTCCACTCTTAAAATATTCCTCCTTCCCTCCTTCATTCTACACTTTCTTAATTCCCCTTTTGCAACTTTCCCTCTTTCTCCTCAGCTGTATCTTCCTTCCTCCTTCCTTCATCTTCCCTTTCTATGCACTACATCTCTCCTTCAGTACTATCTTTTCGTTTCATTATTTCCCTCCTTCACTTAATTCTATCGAAATTTTCCTCCTACAACCTTCCTTCGTAGTCCTCCCACTCTCCTTCCTCCTTCCTCCTCCTCCTTCTACCATACACTTAGATAAAAAAAAAAAAATGAAGTTTAGGGGATGTGGGTCCAGGAAGGAGAGGAAGAGAATTATATGAATTGTGAAAGATCTATAAAAAGGAGGAAGGAAAAAGGACCATTAGCTGGAAATAAATGTTCAGTTTTTTCTTCCCTGTGTGTGTGTGTATGTGTGTGTGTGTGTTTGAGTCCACCTACCCTTGCCCCGGAGACTCACCTGCCGCCTTCCGCCATACAGCCACGCTAATCAGAGTAATGCGATGAGGTGAGGTGAGGTAGCTTGGTGGTGAAGGCTGACTGGCTGGCTGGCTGGCTGGCTGCTGGACGGGCATCTGTGTACTCCTGGTGTTACTGGTGGTGGTGGTGGTGGTGGTGGTGGTGGTGTCTGTATTTAGTTGTTTTTTCTTCTTTTTTTCTTCTTCGTGTTCTTGTTCTTGTTTTCTTCGTCTTTTTTTTTCTTCTTTTTGTTTTTGTTCTTTCTCCTTTTTTGTTGTTATTTTTGTTCTTGTTCCTCTTGTTCTGCTTCGCTTTCTCTTTTTCCTTCTCTTCTTCCTCCTCCTTCTCCTCCTCCTCCTTCTCCTCCTCCTCCTTCTCCTCCTCCTCCTCCTCCTCCTCCTCCTCCTCCTCCTCCTCCTCCTCCTCCTCCTCCTCCTCCTCCTCCTCCTCCTCCTCCTCCTCCTCCTCCTCCTCCTCCTCCTCCTACTACTACTACTACTACTACCTCCACCACTACTACTACTACTACTACTACTACTACTACTACTACTACTACTACTACTACTACTACTACTACTACTACTACTACTACTACTACTACTACTACTACTACTACTACTACTACTTCATCACTACACCTCTTATCTCCGGTCTTTTTTTGATGAGTTTTTAGTTAACTTTCAAATTATCATCAACCTTTGGGAAATTCTACGTGTCAGCCTTATTAACGATATTTCCCATATATTTCTTATTTCTACTACGCTTTTATCCTTAATCTCTGATCTGATGTGGTAATGGGGGGTGTAACTCAGCGCTGTCCTTGCTGGGGTGCACTGGAGTGTGTTAGCATAGCAGTGGTGACAGAACAGAGGACAAAGGACACGAGGCAGTGATTAACCCCTTCAGTAACATGACGTGTTTTCCATATTCATTCTTCTTACTGTTTGGTGATTTTATTCAGCTTCAGAAACACATGTGGGATTAAAATAGTAAAGACTGTGGCCATTAATCTTCTGACCTCCATAAACTCTTCCTAATGTAAATCTAATCGCCTAATCGTAGACAATTTCATGGTAAAAAGGCGTCCTAGTACTGAAGGGGTTAAGGGTTATCATCACAGTTATTGCGGTGGTTATCCTTGCTCACCCTCTCTTTTTTTTTTTTTATTATTTATACCATGTGGGCTTTTCACGGGAATTTCTGGGCTAAAGGGGATACTTTTTGTGGTACCTCCTATCTCAAAGCCCACCCGCTAGGAAACCGTTGCCCCGAGTGAGGAAGCCCAACCTACACTCGGACCGTGGACAGGAATTGAACCCGTGCGCTTGGAGACCCCTCGGACCCCAAAGCACGCATGGTTCCACTGCACCACCTCCTTCTCACACTATTGAAGCGTTCAGTGAGACCTTTTTTTATTAGTTCTTGTGTATTTTGTAATCCTTTTATGTCTACGCTCTTTTGTTTAATTTCTGCAGTGGTGGGACAAATAAATGCTTTTAAAATATCTCGTAAAGTCTGATAACGTCTTTTGATTGTGGTGAGATCTTGATTCGTGTTTTCCTGAGTGTTTTGATAAAGAGAGTTCTTGTATTTAGTTTTTGTAGTGGCAGGATAGATAAAGCTGATTAAAACATTTGTAAAACTGTTTGGTAATTGTCGTGATGAGGTTGGCAACGCGTGGGCCTCGTGTTTTCACAAGTGTTCTGACAGAGGTTTGGTCTCTTGACGTCTTCCACTTAAGGTTCTTTATTTTTTTTTATCCATGTGGCAACTTTTCACGGGTGGGCTTTATGGGCTAAAGGGGATACTTATTAAGGGTAACTCCTATTTCAAAGCCCACCTGTTAGGAAACCGTTGCCCCGAGTGAGGAAGCCCAACCTACACTCAGACCGTAGACAGGATTCGAACCCGTGCGCTTGGAGACCCCTCGGATCCCAAAGCACGCATGGTTCCACTGTAACACGGCGGCCCCCAAATGGCCATATACAGAAACGCCTTGCCTTTTCACCACGACAAATTTTCAAGTCTCTTTTAGACAACTAGCTGGGTTTTCAAGACAGTTTCTCCTTAGGATCAATGAGAAATCTTGCTAATCCATCACCAAAACCAAAAAGATAACCTTAAGAACATGAGTATCTTCAATTAGAGCCTTTGGAAATAGTCGTCGTGAGAGTGCAGAGCGTTTCTGAATAGGGCTGTATGTTTCTCCCATTCTCTGATAAGATTCCCAGTGTTCCCGTGTTGATCCGATGTATATGTCTCACTGAGGTTAGTTATGGTGAAACGGTACCCTGTCTTTGAATAAGTGTTTTGACAAAGGATCAATTTCCGATGACTTCCACTCAAGATCTACATCTCTCCCATTCTCTGATAAGATTCCCAGTGTTGATCCGATGTATATAACTGTCTGTCTCATTGAGGTTAGTTATTGTGAAACGGTACCTGTCTTTGAATAAGTGTTTTGACAAAGGATCAATTTCCGAATGACTTCCACTCAAGATCTGCGTCTCTCTCGCTCTCTGATAAGACGTCCAGTGTTTCCGTGTCGCTCCAATGTATATAACTGTCTGTCTCATTGAGGTTAGTTATGGTGAAACGGTACCCTGTCTTTCAATAAGTGTTTTGACAAAGGATCAATTTCCGATGACTTCCACTCAAGATCTGCGTCTCTCTCGCTCTCTGATAAGATTCCCAGTGTCGCCGTGTCGATCCGAGGCCGCGTATATCTTACTAAGGTTAGCTGTTATGAAACTGTGTCGTGTCTTTGCATTTTTTTATGAACTTGTACTACATACTCAGAGAAAGATATTTGTGCTACATGTCTCTTGCCAACACTCTCCGCAGAAAAAAAGAAAAGAAAATGAATGAGTTAATAAATAAAAAAAAAGTAAATAAAATGAAATAAGTAAGTGAAAAAAATAGTTATGGATAAAGCGTTGAAGGGATTACAGTAATATAAAAAAGAAAAACAAACTAAAGAAGCGCAAAAAACGGATACGAAGTACAAAAACAACAACAAAACATATCAACAAGAAATACGAAAGAAAAAAAAAAAAACTGAGACAAGAAAAGACTGGAATGGGATAAGGAAAAAAACAAACATAGGAGAGAGAGAGAGAGAGAGAGAGAGAGAGAGAGAGAGAGAGAGAGAGAGAGAGAGAGAGAGAGAGAGAGAGAGAGAGATAGGGCAAGGAGAGAGAGAAGGACAGGAGGGCAGGAGGGAGAGAGTGACGGAGAGAGAGAGAGAGAGTGGGGGCGCAAGTAAACCTCAGACACACACACACACACACACACACACACACACACACACACACACACACACACACACACACACACACACACACACACACACACACGTCTCTTAGCTTTCCTCATAAACCCTCAACTTTAAGGTGGCGGGAAGCGGGCAGGTCGCTCCTCCTCACGATGTATTAGAAGATGAGGTCTTGCCGTCTTCTTCTTCTTCTTCCTCCTCCTCCTCCTCCTCCTCCTCCTCCTCCTCCTCCTCCTCCTCCTGGTAACTCCGGGGACGTTGTGGTGTCGTCTGGGTATTCAGTTTATGGGTTGCACACGAGAAGGAGGAGGAAGAGGAGGAGGAGGAGGAGGAGGAGGAGGAGGAGGAGGAGGAGGAGGAGGAGGAGGAGGAGGAGGAGGAGGAGGAGGAGGTGTCGTGATGGTGTTGGCAGGGCAAGACGTTACGACAGGATAAGGATAAAAGATGTGTGTATGTGTGTGCGTGTCTGTATCGGAGAGAGAGAGAGAGAGAGAGAGAGAGAGAGAGAGAGAGAGAGAGAGAGAGAGAGAGAGAATCCTTGAAATGAACCCTTCCTCCCCAACCCAAATCTTTCCCGTCAGTCCCGCCTTGAGACTCGCGGCGCCTCTCCAAGGGCGGCGCGGGTGTAATGGTGATGAAATCTTGAAGGAGGCGGCGAACTGTGAGCCATCTGATGGGGGGGAAATGTAACTGTTATTATTATTATTATTATTATTATTATTATTATTATTATTATTATTGTTGTTGTTGTTGTTGTTGTTGTTGTTGTTGTTGTTGTTGTTGTTGTTGTTGTTAGTTTTGTTGTTGTTTTAAATTTATTGTTATTTTTGCCTATGTTTGTAATTTGATTTGTCTTTCAATGTTGCTTCTTTGTGTGTGTGTGTGTGTGTGTGTGTGTGTGTGTGTGTGTGTGTGTGTGTGTGTGTGTGTGTTTATCTGCTCTTTATTCTTCTTAATCATCATATTTATTTATTTATTCATATTATTCTGCATTCGTGTTCTATAATCTAATTTCATCAGATAATTTTTCATAAATCTCTCTCTCTCTCTCTCTCTCTCTCTCTCTCTCTCTCTCTCTCTCTCTCTCTCTCTCTCTCTCTCTCTCTCTCTCTCTCTCTCTCTCTCCAATCCCACCACCCCTACCACCCGTCACTCTCTCTTTTCTTCATTTGATATTATTCTTTGCTCCCCACCTAGCTCTCCGCCCCGCCAGGTAAGCCCAGGAGAGGCGAGGCGGTCCCAGTTGAGCGGCGGGATAATGACGGCATCGTGTCTTGATTAATGAGTGTCGTGGTGGCGGCTGCGGGCGGTCAGAACTCCTTTGATGTGCGTGGTTTTCAGACTCCTGGGGATTGGTGAGGCAGGGGCAGAGGCAGGAGAGAGAGAGAGAGAGAGAAAGGGAGTGGTGGAGACAGGGAGGCATGGTAGTGAGAGAGAGGAGAGTGAGGGATGGTGCTAATGTTCCGAGTGAGGGAATGAAAAGTGGCGTTGGATAATGGATGTGTTATTATTGTTGTTGCTGATACATATTGAACATTGAGTCACGTGATTAGTGGTGTTTTTTTTTGTACCATGTGGGCTTTTCACGGGAATTTATGGGCTAAGGGGGGATACTCAAAGCCCACCCGCTAGGAAATCATTGCCCAGAGTGAGGAAGCCCAACCTACACTCGGACCGTGGACAGGATTCGAACCCGTGCGCTTGAAGACCCCTCGGACCCCAAAGCACGCATGGTTCCACTGCACCATGGTTAGGTTAAGGTTAAGGTTAGGTTTGGTTAGGGTAGGTTAGGATAATGTATAGGTTAGGTTAGGTTAGGTTAGGTAGGCAGGTAAACACTAATTCCTAATAGTACACTACCTTACCAAAACGTCTCTATGTGTTCGGGTGTTTGCCAATGTGTGGTTTGGATGGATAGCTTATGAAAAGGCAGCACTTGGGCCCATATCCTGAAACACCTCCGCGCTGCACCATCGTTATTTTCAAAGTTTTTTAAGGGTGTTTCTGTGATTCTAGTGGCATGTTAAAAAGTTTTCTGCATTACTAACAGGACAAATACTCTTCAGAACTTAAGAAGAGCCGCCATGGTACAGTGGAACCATGTGTGTTTTGGGGTCCGAGGGGTCTCCAAGCGCACGGGTTCGAATCCTGTCCACGGTCCGAGTGTAGGTTGGGCTTCCTCACTCATGGCAACGGTTTCCTAGCGGGTGGGCTTTGAGATAGGAGGTACCACAAAAGTATCCCCATTAGCCCAGAAATTCTCGTGAAAAGCCCACATGGTATAAATAAAAAAAAAAAACTCGGTTGATCGTCTCTGTGGTCCTTGAAAATGGTCGCGGTGAGAGAGGGAAGCGTCTCTGAATATGGCGCTTAGTTCCACACTTCCGCTAAGTTGCCACACTATATAGAACAGGAGTGACTGGAATGCGATAACAGCTGAGGTGGTTTTGTTATTTAGCAAGCAAACTTAATGGGCCGCCGTGGTACAGTGGAACCATGCGTGCCTTGGGATCCGAGGGGTCTCCAAGTACACTAATCCTGTCCTCGGTCCGAATGTAGGTTGGGCTTCTTCACTCGGGACAACGGTTTCTTAGCGGGTGGGCTTTGAGATAGGAGGTACCACAAAAAGTACCCCCTTTAGCCCAGAAATTCACGTGAAAAGCCCACATGGTAGAAAGATAGAAAAAGAAGAAAAAAAAAAAAAGAGTATCTGTGGAATTGGTTCGTTAACTCGTCTTCATTTTTCAGTTAAGTATTGAGTACCTGAAGATAATAAGAACACAAGCTTTATTTTCTTGTTTTCTTGTTCTCTGTATTGATGTTATTTTGGTTTTCTTGTGTTCTTCTTCTCATTCTCTAGTTAGATATTGAGTGCCATATTATAACAGTGTGCGGTCTGGGAAATGTACATAGGTAGGTCATATCGTCCGATTATTTGATGTTTTTAGTTCCATTATTGAGGGATCTAAACTTTTCATGCTGCTTCTTGAGACTATTGTTTCGCTGTCTCGTTCTGTGTTCATGTCTGTCACTAGGCCTTAAAAAATTTCAGTTCTTTTTTTTTATGTAGGGAAGAGAGCCAGCCAAAGACAAAAAAAAAGAGAAAAGATTAAAAAAAGGCCCACTTGAGTGCTGGCTCTCTACAAATAGGAAAAGCATCAGCCAAAATTAGGGAGCAAATGCCTCGATATCTCCCTCTTAGGTCGCTCCAGCCTGCCTACTGTACGGAAGTGTAGCTGTGAGTTAATGTGAAGTAAAGCCTTGGGGGAAGCTACTGTTTTCTACTCTTAGTTCGCTCCAGCTTACTGAACGGAAGTGTAACTCTGGTTTAGTGTGAAGTAAAGCCTTGGGGAAGCTACTGTTTTCTACTCTTAGTTCGCTACAGCCTGCTTACCAATGACTATATAAATAACTCTTTAGATTTATAGTCATTGCTGCCTACTGTACGGAAGTGTAGCTGTGGTTTAGTGTGAAGTGAAGCCTTGGGGTAAGCTACTGTTTTCTACTCCGGAAACACCACAATAGGAATCTCAGTTTTGCTTTCTTATGCTCTTGTTCTGGATCTTCAGGTGAACATTAGGTATAAAATGATAGTTTTGTTTATTTGTGTTCCTGTTCTCGATCTCTCATATCCTCTCGTAGTCTTCCCGCTGGTGTTCCGTTAATCACTGAGTGCCTGATAGCGATATTAGTTTTATCTACCACTATTCTTATTAGCGCAAATTAGCAGCTCGATTTAAAACAAGACGGTAATGCGTTAACCAATCAGCGAGTGAGAAATTTAGTCTGCGGCAGTGTTACCATATTCCTGTGTCTTCACCTGACGAAATCACAGAGACAAACTTGGCAACACCGTGCAAAGAGTGGAAAAGAGTGAGGAAACATAGCGTAGAGTGGGGAAGAGTGAGAAACGGAGAATAAAGTGAGGAAGAGTGAGGAAACAACATTGATTGAGGAAGAGTGAGGAAATAGTGTGAGGAGACAGACGATTGAGTGAGGAAGAGTGAGGAAACAGAGAATAAATGAACACAACATAGAGAGAGAGAGAGAGAGAGAGAGAGAGAGAGAGAGAGAGAGAGAGAGAGAGAGAGAGAGAGAGAGAGAGAGAGAGAGAGAGTTATAGGGAGTGAATGGAGTGAAGGAGTGGAGGGAGAGTGGGAGTAAGAGATGCTGTGTTGCTTGTGAGAAACAGATATACATTTATGAATATGTGTATGAATATATTTCTGCGACACATACACTTCCGACAGAATGAAGATTTTTGTAGACTTTGAACACTATGACAATGAAAAGGAAAGAAAACCTATCCTACCTAACCTAACCTAACCTAACCCAACCCAACCCAACCCAACCCAACCCAACCGAACCCAACCTACCCTGACCTAGGAAATACAATGATAATATAAGCAAACAAACCTTCAGACTGACACGAAAGAAAGGAAAGCTAATTAAACCTGTCTTTGTAAACCCGAAGTGAGAAACAGGAAGAAGGAGAGGTAGAGAAGGATGAAGAGGAGAGGAAAAAAAGAGAAAGGGAAGTGAACGAGTAAGGAGGAAAGGAAGACTGGAAATTAGGGAGCAAAACAAGGGAGGAAGGAGAGAAAAAGAAGGATAATGACATAGATAATAGGATAACAGGGGCGGGAAATAGGAGGCAGAGAAGAAATAAAAGTGAGAGAAGAAATAGAGAATCACAAGACCACACTGTGTCATGTCCTTTGTCCTCCATCTTCTTCTCCTTCTTCTTCTTCTTCTCCTTCTCCTTCTCCTTCTCCTTCTCCTTCTCCTTCTCCTCCTCCTCCTCCTCCTCCTGTTCACATTTGCCATCTCCACACTGTATCATGTCCTTTGTCCTCCTCCTTCTCCTCCTCCTCCTCCTCCTCCTCCTCCTCCTGTTCACATTTGCCATCTCCTTGAAACTTATAACTTTTTTTTTTTTTTTTCTCTTGTTATTTACTTTTATCTTTGTTTTTTTTTTGTACTTTTTTTCTTTGTTTAGTCGTCTTTGTTCCTGATTTGTTTGTTTTAATTGTTTGTTTTGGTGTTTTGTTTTGTGTTTTTTTATTTCATCTTTTTTTTTTTTTACTTTATGTTCATTTGTATCTAATTCTCTCGTATTGTGTAACTTTCTCTCTCTCTCTCTCTCTCTCTCTCTCTCTCTCTCTCTCTCTCTCTCTCTCTCTCTCTCTCTCTCTCTCTCTTTCCTCCTGTTCTTGTTCTTGTTCTTCTTGTTCTTGTCCTTGTTCTTGTTCTTGTTCTTCTTCTTCTTCTCATCCACTCATCCACACTCTCTCTCTCTCTCTCTCTCTCTCTCTCTCTCTCTCTCTCTCTCTCTCTCTCTCTCTCTCTCTCTCTCTCTCTCTCTCTCTCTCTCTCTCTCTCTCTCTCTCTCTCTCTCTCTCTCTCTCTCCTCTTTCCCATCGCCTTCAACACAATGGCTAAAAGATTTGCACTGAGCATGTGAACGTAATCTTTTGTGCACACACACACACACACACACACACACACACACACACACACACACACACACACACACACACACACGCAAGCTAACGGGCAGTGTGTGTGTGTGTGTGTGTGTGTGTGTGTGTGTGTTAGATTTTCAAGTGGTTTTCGGCAGGACGGTCAGAGGACAAGAGGAACGACCAGTATAAAAACAATAGGATGGGTTGTGCTCTCTCTCTCTCTCTCTCTCTCTCTCTCTCTCTCTCTCTCTCTCTCTCAAGTAATCAGCTGTTATGGACACTTTTCAAGATAATATCCTGTAGCTCCCCTCCCCCCTTCTCTCTCTCTCTCTCTCTCTCTCTCTCGGCAAAGCAATTAATCCGCGGTACACTTGAGTGAATAAGCCATGAAAGAGAAAGAGAGATAGAGAGAAAAATAAAGAAAGGGGGGAAAAGGAGAGAGAGAGAGAGAGAGAGAGAGAGAGAGAGAGAGAGAGAGAGAGAGAGAGAGAGAGAGAGAGAGAGAGAGAGAGAGAGAGAGAGCAGTGGCGTTTTGTCTTTTAATCTTTTCTCCCCATGTCTTCCATTATCATCCGCGTCTGTCATTGTTTTAGAAAGGAAAGAAAGATCGGGGAAGGATAAAGAGAGAGAGAGAGAGAGAGAGAGAGAGAGAGAGAGAGAGAGAGAGAGAGAGAGAGAGAGATCAGTACGGTTTAAAAAGGCATCTGTTTATTTGTGTGAATGAAGAAAAGATTCGAAAAAAAAATTGAAAAAAGATCTACACGCAAACATACAGACATACAGACATACAAAAACACTAAATGAGGAGGAGGAGGAGGAGGAGGAAGAGGAAGAAGAGGAGGAGGAGGAGGAGGAGGAGATGATAAAGAGAACAACACACAATACAATAGTCTCCCCTCTCCTCTCGCTTTGTTTACTCCCATGCTCTCTCATCCTCCTGCCGCAAAGAAAATGGGGGTTGGTGAGACGCCGCCGAGTTGATAAGAGGAGCGATCTTTTTCTATTTATCTCTCGCCGCGTTTTTTGTTCTTTTGCCGTAACGGTGCACGGGCGGCGGCGCGGACGGGGATGAGACACGCTGAAGTAGGCGCCTGAATACCCAACGAGACTAGAATGAAAGGAAAACGGAGAGAGGTAAACGTTTTTTTTTTTTTTTTTTTATTGTAAAGATCGAGTGAGTGTGTAAATGAGTGTTTAAATGTTTTGTAATGCCACGGATACAATTAATCAGATTTCCATTGGTATTTTTGTATATATTTCTATCTTTTTCTTTATTTCTTTTTTTCTTTTCTTTTTTTTATTGTAAAGATCGAGTGTGTGTGGAAATAAGTTTAAATATGTTGGAAGGTCACAGATACAATTAGTCAGGTTTCCATTGCTGTTTTCTTTCTTTTTCTTCCTTTTTTTCTTTTTTTTCACTAATTATGTCCTTTGAAGACACGAAAAATGCGTCTATTCTTAATGGAAATTGTTGACCAAAAATTTGCAACAAGGTTCTTCTTATCATTAGTGTTTTTATTATTATTTCATTATTATCATCATCATCATCATTATTATTATTATTATTATTATTATTATTATTATTATTATTATTATTATTATTATTGGTTTTGCATAGAATCTTGTAGAATCTGTAGTAGAGAATAGAGCAACTGGAAAACTCACAACCTCAATACAAAATAGGAAGAAGGAAGGGAAGACAACGATGAAGAAGAAAGAGAGAGAGAGAGAGAGAGAGAGAGAGAGAGAGAGAGAGAGAGAGAGAGAGAGAGAGAGAGAGAGAAATGAACGGGCAAGGAGGCAAACAAGACTGGAAACTTAGCGAACAAAACAAGAGAAGGAAGGAGAGAAAAAAAAAAGATGATAACCCAAATCACAGGACAAGGGGATAGCATGCATGACACTGACAAAATGATAATATACAAAGCGATACAAAGGACTCCATGATCTCCTTACCATACTTTGATCCCTCACCCAATGTACATATATGACTAACCTATCCATCCCACACCCTCTCTATGACTTCATCCACACCACAAGCTGACCCCTCCCACAACAACAGCGCATCTTCACTAACTACAAATCTTTTCATCCTTGCTATAATTTGATTCACATTCTATCTATGACTTTATCCACATCACAAGTTGGCTCGTCCCACAACAACGCCACACCCTTACTAGCTACAAACCTTCTTATCCTTGCCTTGAATATCCACACCACAAGTTGGCCCTTCCCACAACAGCGCCACACCCACACTAGCTACAAACCTTCTTATCCTTGCCTTGACAAATTTATCCACATCACAAGCTGGTCCTTCCCACAACAACGCCGCACCCACACTAGCTACAAACCTTCTTATCCTTGCCTTGACAAATTTATCCACATCACAAGTTGGTCCTTCCCACAACAACGCCGCACCCACACTAGCTACAAACGTTCTTATCCTTGCCTTGACAAATTTATCCACATCACAAGCTGGCCCTTCCCACAACAACGCCACACCCACACTATCTACAAACCTTCTTATCCTCGCCTTGAATATCCACACCACAAGTTGGCTCGTCCCACAACAACGCCACACCCACACTAGCTACAAACCTTCTTATCCTTGCCTTGAATATCCACATCACAAGCTGACCCTTCTCAGAACAGCGCCGCACCCACACTAGCTACAAACCTTCTTATCCTTGCCTTGAATATCCACACCACAAGTTGGCCCTTCTCACAACAGCGCCGCATCTTCACTAACTGCAAACCTTATCCTTGCCATACTTTGCTCCACACCCTTACCTATGACTATTTTATCCATATGGGCCGATAGTATTTATGTTGACTATGTGTGGATAATTTTTTGGATAGTTTCGGTAGAATAGTTATACAAAAATTATAATATTTCTTTTCTGTTTACTATTTTGGATTCATAGTTGCTGTTTTTTCAATTTTTTTTTCTATATCTCCCAAAAAAACAGCACTGCATCTAACCCCCCCCCCTCCAATCCCATAACTACACCTTCTTGTCACCCCCTGCCCCTCCCAACCCCAGCACAAGGCCAGCTGATGCCAAGCCATAAAACAGTGCTGATGCGTGTACCTGCCCCTGACATGTGACACCTCAAGCGAGTTCTTTTCGAGGCGTGGTAATTGCAGTGTGGCCAGAGTTCTCCCAAGTTTGTGTCCGCGTGTTGTGGTTCTGAGTTTCCTTTTTCAGTGAGTTAGTTTTTTTTTATTGCTGTTTTCTTACTTTTTTTATGTATTTTTGGGTGTGTGTGCGTGTGTGTGTGTGTGTGTGTGGGTGTGTGTGGGTAGTTGTGTGGGTGTGTGTGGATGGGTAGATAGAGGGGGGGGGGTGTGGATGGGTAATTGTGGGAATTAAAGTCGTGATGTTTTTCTTAATAATGGTGAGAGTTAGTCTTTTTTTTCATTCTACTTCATTCTTTCTTATGCATCATCATCATCATCATCATCATCATCATCATCACCATCATCATCATCATCATCATCATCATCATCATCACCATCACCATCATCATCACCATCAGTCTCATTGTCGTCGTCATTGTCATCATATTGTTGTTATTGTTGTTGTTATTGTTGTTGTTGTTCACCATTCTCATAACGGTGAATATGAGGTTTAATAATTTATTTGTTTATTTATTCTTCATTTAGAAATAAATAGACGAATAGATGGATAGATAGATAGATACATAGATAGATAGATAGATAGATAGAGAGAGAGAGAGAGAGAGAGAGAGAGAGAGAGAGAGAGAGAGAGAGAGAGAGAGAGAGAGAGAGACGCAAATTAATGTCCACGTCCTTCCCCCCCCCCTCTCTCTCTCTCTCTCTCTCTCTCTCTCTCTCTCTCTCTCTCTCTCTCTCTCTCTACCGATCCATAGCTAAGTCCACTCGCTTATTTTGTCCTTCGTGGGAGATCCTCAAGAGAATTAACCCAAGAGTGCCTTCCTTTCTCACGCCCTTGTGCTCCTGCCCGTGTGTGTGTGTGTGTGTGTGTGTGTGTGTGTGTGTGTGTGTGTGTGTGTGTGTGTGTGTGTGTGTGTGTGTGTGTTCGTCCGTTGTGTCTTTCTGTCCCTTCTGAGAACCAATCGATGTGTTTCTGAATTCTTACAAGTGTCCGGTGTAAGGCGTGGAGAGAGAGAGAGAGAGAGAGAGAGAGAGAGAGAGAGAGTTGTGAAGTGATAACGATGTTTTGGGTTCTTCTCTCTCTCTCTCTCTCTCTCTCTCTCTCTCTCTCTCTCTCTCTCTCTCTCTCTCTCTCTCTCTCTCTCTCTCTCTCTCTCTCTCTCTCTCTCTCTCTCTCTCTCTCTCTCTCTCTCTCTCTCTCTCTCTCTCTCTCTCTCTCTCTCATTGAATTTTCTTTATCTTGTCTGCTAATTTGTTTGTGAGTTAATGAGTTGAAAAGATGGAGAGAGAGAGAGAGAGAGAGAGAGAGAGAGAGAGAGAGAGAGAGAGAGAGAGAGAAAGTCTATTTGAATGGCAGTAACGCTGTGATCGCTGAAGACAGTCAAGGTGAGTTAAAAAAAAGAGAGAAAAAAATCAAGATCTGAGCAAAACTTCATCGACTCGCAGGAAAAATAAGAAATTAAGATCAACTCCCAGATAAATAGATAAGAAGAAATTAAGATCAATTCGCAATAAAATAAGAAAAAGAGACTAAGATCAGAGCAAGACTTTATCAACTCACAGGAAAAAATAAGGAAACTTCACCAATTCAGAGGAAAGATAAATAAACATCATCAACTTCATCAACTCACAGGAAAGATAACAGCAAAACTTCAATTCACAGGAAGAAATAAGGAAACGTCATCAAATCACAGGAAAAAAATAAGGAAACTTCATCAAATCACAGGAAAAATAAGGAAACTTCACCAACTGACAGGAAAAATAAGGAAATTTCATCATCTCACAGGAAAAAATAAGGAAACTTCATCAACTCACAAGAAAATAAGCAAACTTCACCAACTCACAGGAAAGATAAGGAAACTTCATCAACTCACAAGAAAATAAGGAAACTTCATCAGCTCACAGGAAAAAAAATAAAGTAAAAAGAAATTAAGATCACGGCAAAACTTCATCAACTTCATCATCTCACAGCAAAACTTCAACTTCATCTCACAGCAAAATTTCATCAGCTTCATCATCTCACAGCAAAACTTAATCAACTTCATCATCTCACACGAAAACTTCATCAACTACATCATCTCACAGCAAAACTTCATCACCTTCATCATCTCACAGCAAAACTTCAGCTTCATCATCTCACAGCAAAACTTCATCATATTCATCATCTCACAGCAAAACTTAATCAACTTCATTATCTCACACGAAAACTTCATCAACTTCATCTCACAGCAAAACTTCATCACCATCATCTCACAGCAAAACTTCAGCTTCATCATCTCACAGCAAAACTTCCCCAGCTTCATCATCTCACAGCAAAACTTCATCAAATTCATCATCTCACAGCAAAACTTGATCAACTTCATCTCACAACAAAACTTCATCAAATTCATCATCTCACAGCAAAACTTCATCAACTTCATCATCTCACAGCAAAACTTCATTAACTTCATCATCTCACAGCAAAACTTCATCAACTTCATCATCTCACCGCAAAACTTCATCAAATTCATCATCTCACAGCAAAACTTCATCAACTTCATCATCTAACAGCAAAACTTCATTAACTTCATCATATCACAGCAAAATTTCATCAACTTCATCATCTCACAGCAAAACTTCAACTTCATCATATCACAGCAAAACTTCATCAACTTCATCATCTCACAGCAAAACTTCATCAACTTCATCATTTCACAGCAAAACTTCATCAACTTCATCATCTCACAGCAAAACTTCATCAACTTCATCATCTCACAGCAAAACTTCATCAACTTCATCATCTCACAGCAAAACTTCATCAACTTCATCATCTCACACGAAAACTTCATCAACTTCATCTCACAGCAAAACTTCATCACCATCATCTCACAGCAAAACTTCAGCTTCATCATCTCACAGCAAAACTTCACCAGCTTCATCATCTCACAGCAAAACTTCATCAAATTCATCATCTCACCGCAAAACTTCATCAACTTCATCATCTCACAACAAAACTTCATCAACTTCATCATCTCACAGCAAAATTTCATCAACTTCATCATCTCACAGCAAAACTTCATCAACTTCATCATCTCACACGAAAACTTCATCAACTTCATCTCAAAGCAAAACTTCACCAGCTTCATCATCTCACAGCAAAACTTCATCAACTTCATCATCTCACAGCAAAATTTCATCAACTTCATCATCTCACAGCAAAACTTCATCAACTTCATCATCTCACAGCAAAACTTCATCAACTTCATCATCTCACAGCAAAACTTCATCAACTTCATCATTTCACAGCAAAACTTCATCAACTTCATCATTTCACAGCAAAACTTCATCAATTTCATCATCTCACAGCAAAACTTCATCAACTTCATCATCTCACAGCAAAACTTCATCAACTTCATCATTTCACAGCAAAACTTCATCAACTTCATCATTTCACAGCAAAACTTAATCAATTTCATCATCTCACAGCAAAACTTCATCAACTTCATCATCTCACAGCAAAACTTCATCAACTTCATCATTTCACAGCAAAACTTCATCAACTTCATCATCTCACAGCAAAACTTCATCAACTTCATCATCTCACAGCAAAACTTCATCAATTCACAGGAAAAGGTAAATAAAAAAAAAACTGACACGAATGAATAAAAAAAGAAAGGAAAAGAGAAGAAAAAAAATCACATATTAGAAAAGAAAAGAAATAGATTAAAAAAACAAAAGAAAAAACAGGAAAATTAAAATTGAATGAAAAAATACTTGTAATAAAACAGAAAAACAAGAAGAAGGAATTGGCGACGAGGAAGAGGCAAGAAAAGAGAGTAAAGAGGCGATGAGGGGAGATGAAGAGAGCAGGAGGAGGAGGAGGAGGAGGAGGAGGAGGAGGAGGAGGAAGACAAGAGAGAGAGAGAGAGAGAGAGGGAGAGAAAGAGAGAGAGACTGAAGTGGTTGTGTTGAGGGAGGAAGAATGAGAGG
>NC_059267.1:9907458-9919958 GCF_017591435.1 Portunus trituberculatus
AAGAGGCAGCGTGTGAATCTTCCTCCTTTTCATTATTATCCAAAAAAGGCTTGAAACTCCTTTTTGTGTCATCATTCCTGGTTTTGTTGAGGCGTCACTGGTAGTCTTATTGTTGCTCCTCCTCCTCCTCCTCCTCCTCCTCCTCCTCCTCCTCCTCCTCCTCCTCTAAGAAAACTACCTCCACATCCATTACCATCACCTACTCCCCCTTGAAACCTCCTCCACTACCTCTACTAACACCCCCACCATCTCCTTTCCTCCTCCTCTTACTCCTGCTCCTACTCCTCCTTTTAGCCCGCCGTCGTCGCCGCAGCGGAGTGAGTGGCAGCGGGCGGCGGAGGCGGCGGGGAGGGGGCCGGAGACAGGGTGGGAGGGACAAAAAAGCAGGCGACATCTTAGAAAAATTACAAGTCCTGGTTTTCGTATAAAGGCGAACGTCAGGGAGAAATGCACAGTCGAGGGAGTCTTTACGTTTTCATTAGCGCCGCCCTGTCACCAGTTTGATTTGTGGTGAAAGAGTCTGTGTTTGTGTTTGTGTGGGGACAGAGAGGGAGAGAGCGAAGGGGTAGGTGGGTTGGAGTGGGTTGTGGGGGGTTGTGGAGGTGTTCTTTGCTCATGTTGGACGAGCGAGGAGAGAGATGGAGTAGGGTTTCTATTGTAAAAGGTGAGGGGGGAGGAGAAGTGGGGGTATTGTGGGGTGTGGTGTGTGTAGAGTGACAGCCTGTGTTATTCTGGTACTTACTTCTCCTTTTCTTCTTTTCCTCCTCCTCCTCCTCCTCCTCCTCCTCCTCCTCCTCGTCTCATTTCTCGGTCCTCCTTTTTGTTAATCATTTGTTTCTCTCTGACATGATTCGTGCCGCAAATGATCATAAACTGTTGTAATTATGTAACGTTCGTTGTTTATATTTAATTTTCGGAAACAGAGAGAGAGTTCTGGAAATTGTGATGAAGTATTGGTTGGGTGAAGGTAAACACTGATGGACTAGTTATTGAATGTAAATAGGAAATGTAACACTTTATTGAGCAAATCTTAACATTGAGAAAATAGTGAAGCAATAAATGAACATACAACATGCAAAAATATATATATATAAGAAAGACAACAATGATTATGTCTTAATACTACTAAAAAGTGCAAAGAAAAAAAAATGATATTGAATAAGTGAAAGTAGAAAAATCAACAAATATTTTAATAGATAGATAAATAAACAATCGGAAAATAATCAACTAATATATGAACATAGAACATACAAAAAAATAGATAGAAATAATAATGAACACTTAACATTAGTGCAAAAAGGGAGAGAAAAATTGATACTGAATAAGTGAAAATAGAGAAACGAATGGATAAATTAACAAATAAGTAAATAAATAAACTAATATATACTACTGCAATAAAACCTTTTGTACACAACCCTCACATTCTCACAAACACTTCACATGTACCATACTAACCCCTCCCCTCTCTCTCTCTCTCTCTCTCTTAGGTGTGAGTGGGGAGAGGACGCGCCCTTCCACCACACCCTCTCCCTCTCTCCCTCCCGGCACACCTGAGCACCCGCGGCTAATTAAAGGTAAGTGTGAGCGCGTATCTTTACAGGTATCAGCGGGAGTGTGACGTTATTGGGGTGTGTGTGACGTCAGTGTGTTATTGACCCTCTGCTGTATGTCCCTTGCCTTCTGTTGTCTTGTCTCTCGTTTTTTTTTTTTTTCTTTTCTTTTCTTTTCTCTTCTCTTCTCTTCTCTTCATATTTTTTATTTACCTGTTGTCTTTCTTTTTTCTTTTTTTTTTCTTCTTTTCTTTCCTTCTCTTCTCTTCTCTTTACTTATTTCATCTCTCCTTTTCTTGTTTTTAGTTTCCTTTCTTGTCTTCTCTTCTCTTCTCTCCTCTCCTCTCCTCTCTTTTTCTCTTCCTTTCTTTTTTCCTTTCCCTTCTGTTTTCCTCAATGTTCTTTTCTCTTCCCTCTCTTTCCTCCTTTTTCCTCTTCTATCTCTTCCTTTCCTTGGCATACGAGAGAGAGAAGAAGAAAAGGAGAAGGTAAGGAAACGAAAGGAAGGAAATGAAGAGAGAGTGGAGTAGAGGGAAGGGAAGAGAAAGATGATGAAGGGAAAGGGAGTGGAGGGAAGTGGAGGGAAGGGAAAGGAAGGAAGGGAAAGATGAAAGGAGGGAAGGATGGAGGAATGGAGAAGAGTGAAGGGAAGTGAAGGGAGAGAAAGATGATGAATGAAGGGGAATGAAGGGGAATGGAATGGGGTGGAGGGGAGTGGAGGGGAGTGGAGGGAAGGGAAGGATAAAAGGAGGGAACCCATTCACTGTTTTTGTGTGTGAAGGGAAAGATGTGACGTTTCTCTATTGACATGTTGAAAGAAAACGGGAATTGTGTGCTTCCTTTTGTAGTTTTTGAGAGAGAGAGAGAGAGAGAGAGAGAGAGAGAGAGAGAGAGAGAGAGAGAGAGAGAGAGAGGTGATGAATTTATGATCTCAAAAGTTTAATGATCAGGAAAACAATCGTGTGTGTGTGTGTGTGTATGTGTGTGTGTGTGTTTAATTCACCTCGGTCGCCTGCTGGTCACCCAGCCAGTCTTCCCCATTACGGAGCGAGCTCAGAGCTCATAGACCGATCTTCGGGTAGGACTGAGACCACAACACACTCCACACACCGGGAAAGCGAGGCCACAACCCCTCGAGTTACATCCCGTACCTATTTACTGCTAGGTGAACAGGGGCCACACATTAAGAGCCGCGCCCATTTGCCTCGCCGCTTCCCGGGACTCGAACCCGGCCCTCTCGATTGTGAGTTGAGCGTGCTAACCATTACACTACGCTGTGTGTGTGTGTGTGTGTGTGTGTGTGTGTGAATCCAAGACACAACAACCACTCTTTATAACCTTATTCTTCTTTAAAATTTCTCCCATTTTCTAAACAGTGGTATGAAGAAATCGGGGTGTGGGAAGAATACATTTGAGGGTAGACTTTACTAGAACGCGAGTGTTAAAACCTACGGAGCTCTCTTGTCTTGTTTTCATTCTCTCTCTCGCTCTCTCTCTCTCTCTGGGATCCTCATTGTAGGTGATTTTTTTTATCGGTGTGTGTGTGTGTGTGTGTGTGTGTGTGTGTGTTTTTCACTGTATGATCTGCTGCAGTCTCTGACGAGACAGCCAGATGTTACCCTACGGAGCGAGCTCAGAGCTCATTATTTCCGATCTTCGGATAGGCCTGAGACCAGGCACACACCACACACCGGGACAACAAGGTCACAACTCCTCGATTTACATCCCGTACCTACTCACTGCTAGGTGAACAGGGGCTACACGTGAAAGGAGACACACCCAAATATCTCCACCCGACCGGGGAATCGAACCCCGGTCCTCTGGCTTGTGAAGCCAGCGCTCTAACCACTGAGCTACCGGGTGTGTGTGTGTGTGTGTGTGTGTATACTTTCAGGCATAATCTACTCATCACCACACAACACATCACCACAGCCACCATCGCCACCACCACCACCACCACCGCCACCACCATCACCACCACCAGCAAAACGTCATTACTATAAAAAAAAAGAAAAGAAAAAAAACATAACGTAACTACCACGCATACAACACCACAAACGAAAAAATAAAGAAAAAGAAAAGAAAAAAAGAGAGCTCACCACAACACCACAACACCAGTCACCGCATCACCGCATCACTACATCACCACCACATGTCTGCGCCGCCCGTCACCACCACAGCATCGTCGAGTGGACTTTAAATTAGGGGTCAATAGAGCATGATGGCCCCTGGCGCCGGCGGAGGGAGAGAGAGAGAGAGAGAGAGAGAGAGAGAGAGAGAGAGAGAGAGAGAGAGAGAGAGAGAGGAGGGAGAGAGGGAGAGAGGAGGGAGAGGAAAGGAGAAAGAAAGATGGATTGCGTTGGAAAGGAAGTAGGATGAAAAAATTGATAAACGTGTAAATAGGAGAGAGAGAGAGAGAGAGAGAGAGAGAGAGAGAGAGAGAGAGAGAGAGAGAGAGAGAGAGAGAGAGAGAGAGAGAGAGAGAGAGAGAGAGAGAGAGAGAGAGAGAGTGCGATGATATGAAGAATTTGATAAAGAAAGCAAATGAAAACCAGTTAGTGAACAGCAATATCCTCTAAGATGAGTCACAGCGTTTGTTCAGTACAGTGTGTTATCGAATCAGACACGAGTCATCTCCTTATCGTTGGTGTTATCATCTCTTAGGATTTATAGCTATCAGAATCCACACCCTTTTAATAAATTTTTGAGTCATTCTAAGGAAGATTAACCCCTTCACTACTGGGACGTGTTTTCATATTTCTTCTGCTAACTATTTGACAGTTTTATACACCTTCAGAAGCTTATGTGGGGATTAAGATTAGTGAAGACTCCTTACAATACCCTACCCTAACCCTAACCCTGACCTAACCTAACCTAACCTAACTTACCCTAACCTACCCTACCCTAATCTAACTTATCCTAACCTAACCTAACCTAACCTGTAAATAAAATCGTCTAATCGCACCCAAAACCCCTAGTAAACATGCGTCCTCGTACTGAACAGGTTAATCTATAATGGTATAGTGTTAAGACATTTAAAAGTGTCATATATATAAGAAAGACTTTATTAATGTTACTTATCTAATTAAACTTTTCTTTACTTTCTTTTTCCTCCTATTTTTTGTCTTCTTCTCTAGTGTCTCTTCTCTTCTTGTTTGTTATCTTTTTTTCTCTCCTTGTTTCTTTTTTCTCTTCTTTTCTCAGGGCAAAAATTAATTATTGTTTTTAATCCTCACTTTATTTAGTAACTTATCTATTTATTCACTTATCTATCACTCATTATTAATAAAACAAATCTTAATGCTCTTTTTACGTTTATTTATTTATCTATATATTTATTCTACAACTAAATAATAACACTAATTTAATAACTAACAATTAATTAACTTCTTTACTCATCTTTCTTTATTCTACACTCATTGCAATAAATAAATAAATGAATAAAACTGATACCACTGATAAGCGCTTAAACACCATAGAAAACGCGATCCCGAACCGAGCCTTGAGGTAGCACTAAAATATTTATCACCACACAATCTGGTGCCTTGTTTTCTCCCGAGTCGCCTGTGTCATTAGTCGTATTGACAAGCGTGGCACTTCTTCCCCACAGCGGGGTGAAAGGGAGCCCAGGATGCGGGGAGAGACGGAGAGGGAGAGAGAGGAAAAGAAAAAAAGAAAAGGGAAGAATGGGAGAGGTTTATACGGGAGGAAGGGAAGGAAGGGTTGAGAGAGAGAGAGAGAGAGAGAGAGAGAGAGAGAGAGAGAGAGAGAGAGAGACCGATGTGAATATGTATGTGTTAGATGAGAGAGAGAGAGAGAGAGAGAGAGAGAGAGAGAGAGAGAGAGAGAGAGAGAGAGAGAGAATATCTGGAACGGTAAGGAAGACTGGAACCTGGAGGAAGAGAGGGAGAAGAAGGAGTAGGAGGGAGAGAGAGATAGATGGAGGACCAAGAGGAGGAGGAGGAGGAGGAGGAGGCGGGGAGGGGGTGAGGGAATCAGGACCGTGTAAATAAAGAGATTTAATGGGCTCGCCGCCGCCTGCCAGCCGCGGGTTGAGAGGTAATCGGCGGGAGTTTTCTGCCATTGCCACTCCCCGCCGCCCGCCGCCCGACACCTCCACCTGACTCAAACCTCCTATTTTTTTTTAATCCCGGCCGTTTACCTTTTTTTCTTTATTTTTATCCTGAAGTGGCTTGGCAGGGATCAAGAGGACGCCAGAGGGAGCGGGAGAGGAGCAGGAAAAACCAGGAAATACCGGAAATCTCACGCCATCCTTGGGTTAAAAAGAAAGAAAACGGGAGATATGATTTCTTGCCAGCCTCATGTGGGGGACTGAAGGAAACCAGCGGGAGTCTTGGGACGTTTGAATATCTCGACATTCCTCGCCTTTCCGCGCCTCGTCCTCGTTCTCTGGCCTTGGGGAGGGAGTCGGGAGGTCATGGGGTGAACGGGTAGTGGAGGGGGGTGAGGTGAATGAGGCACAGGGGGGGGAGGGGCGTCAGCTGATCACAGAACGAAGCTGACAGTGGTACCGACACCAGACTTTTTGCTGAGCCTCCAGGGACTTCGGCTCAGCTCTCCCTCCTCTCCTCCTCCTCCTCCCCCTCCCTCCCTCCTCGCCTCTCCCGTGTCCTCTCCCTCCCCATCCCGCCACGACCCTTGCCTCTTAAATAAATAGAACCAATTAAAGATTTTTCTCCGCTGTTTGTTTGTTTATTTTTTTGTTTGTTTTTGTTTACGTGTTTGTTTGCAGTTATCCAGTTTTTTTTTTTATATATTTTCTCAGTTTTTTCGTGAGTAAATGAACACACACACACACACACACACACACACACACACACACACACACACACACACACACACACACACACACACACACACCAATATTTACCAAGTGTGGGTTGCAAAGTTTCGGAAATGCAAATATAAGGCAAGTAATACACGTGATACCATTTTAAGTTAGAGGGCAAACAAATTATCATCTGTATTTTTCCTTCTCTGCTTCACTTCCCCTATAAAAAAAGTAGTGACCAGGTAAACTCTGACAGGTAGTTTATCTTCCACCGGTTAATTAGAAGGGAAACGGGTGTATGTATGTATGTATGTATGTATGTATGTACTTGGTGAACTTGTGCGGATCATAAAATAGCTTCTTCATTCATCTTACATTACAAATTGAATGAAGAGATGAATTAATGTAGATGTTTAGGAAGGAATTATTCATAGCTAAGTAAATAGATAGATAGGATGATAGAGCGTTGCATTGATGGATTGATAGATAGACAGATGCATACACAGATAGATAGATAAAACAGAAACATAGATAGATACATACATAGATAAATAGATAGATAGATAAATAAAATATAGATAGGAAGATAGATAGACAAACAGATAGATTGATAAACAGGTGCATATTGATAGATAGATAGACATATAGGTATATAGATAGATTCATACATACGCACATAAATACATACATACATTTTTTTTATGTATGTATGTATGTATTTTAGGTATGTATGGGAAGCAATGTTCAGCTTCCACCCATTAGTAGCGCAGGTAATTTTAGTTATAGTGGTACCCATATTAGGACCCATATCACCACCCAAGCGCATCTTTAGTGTAACCACCTAGAACCTGGGTATCTTGGTGACATGTAGCTAACTTTAAACCACTCGACAAACGGCAAAGTTTTTAAGACTGTACGTGGTGGGATTCGAACCTACGCGTGGACGTCTGCCTGATCCCACACTCACCACTTCATCCACTACGCCACCACCGCCACCACTTTATCCACTGCCTCTCTACATATTGACGTAAATTAACAAATTGAGAAATAAGAACAATTGAAAAAGACAGACAAACAGGAGGACACTCAGACAAAAAGACAGACTAACTAATGATTCACACAGCTTTGCCTAAGAGAGAGAGAGAGAGATTGATTGATTGATATATATTGGTCTTGATATATACAGACAGACTACTATTATAGACATTATAATATACAATGACCATAGTCCATGGAGAATAAGCTCTTTATGGACTAATGAAATTATATACTATGATGGAAGACGAATACATGATTATATGTTAAGTAATTCATAAACTTTAACCCAATCAAAGTAGATACATGCAGAATAGTTATACCCCTAAGAGAGAGAGAGAGAGAGAGAGAGAGAGAGAGAGAGAGAGAGAGAGAGAGAGAGAGAGAGAGAGAGAGAGAGAGAGAGAAAAGAAGGGTTTGTTCATGAGTAAAATTCCCTCCTTTTCTAGTTTATGTTCCCTCCATCCCTCCTCTCCCTCCCTCCCTCCCTCCCTTCCTCCTCTCTCTTCCTCTCTCCTTCCTGCTGTAGCTACGCCCGACTGAACCTCTCCTTCCTCCTCCTCCTCCTCCTCCTCCTCCTCCTCCTCCTCCTCCTCCTCCTCCTCCTCCTCCTCCTCCTCCTCCTCCTTTCCTCTTCCGCAGGCGAGTTGGGAAGGAAGGGTCAGGAAGAAAAGGAGGAATTGAGAGGGAAAAGTGGTTAAAAAGACGGAGAGAGAGAGAGAGAGAGAGAGAGAGAGAGAGAGAGAGAGAGAGAGAGAGAGAGAGAGAGAGAGAGAGAGAGAGAGAGAGAGAGAGAGAGATTGTTCATAATGTCCTTTCTATACTTAAAGTTTTGTTCTTCCTCTACTTCTTTTCTTGTTTTTGTTCTTGTTGTTCTTTTTCTTGTTGTTCTTGTTCTTGTTGTTCTTTTTCTTGTTGTTCTTGTTCTTGTTCTTTTTCTTGTTGTTCTTGTTCTTGTTGTTCTTTTTCTTGTTCTTGTTCTTGTTGTTGTTGTTCTTCTTGTTCTTGTTGTTCTTTTTCTTGTTGTTCTTGTTCTTGTTGTTGTTGTTCTTCTTGTTCTTGTTATTGTTGTTCTTTTTTTCTTGTTCATCATGTTCTTGTTCTCCCCTTTCTTCTTCTTCTTCTTCTTCTTCTTCTTTCCTTTTTCCAGCTGTTATTATTCGTGGTGGTGGTGTTAGTGGTGGAGATTTTATCATTGTTGTTGTTATTATTATCATTATTATTATTATTATCATTATTATTATTATTATTATTATTATTATTATTATTATTATTATTATTATTATTATTATTATTATTATTATTATTATTATTATTATTATTATTATTATTATTATTATTATTATTATTATTATTATTATTATTATTATTATTATTATTATTATTATTATTATTATTATTATTATTATTGTTATTAATATCATTATTATTGTTGTTGTTGTTGTTATTCTAGATATTTTGTTTTTTATTATTGTTGATAATAATAATAATAATAATAATAATAGTAGTAGTAGTAGTAGTAGTAGTAGTAGTAGTAGTAGTAGTAGTAGTAGTAGTAGTAGTAATAATGATAATAATAATAATAATAATAATAATAATAATAATAATAATAATTATTATTATTATTATTATTATTATTATTATTATTATTATTATTATTATTATTATTATTATTATTATTGTTGTTGTTGTTGTTGTTGTTATTATTATTAACAATAATGAAAAAACATGATAGTATTTAGAATGATAACAACAATAATAATGATAATAATAATAATAATAATAATAATAATATTATTATTATTATTATTATTGCTGTTCTCATTTATTCTCCCATTTCTTTTTTCTCTTTTCCTTTCTTCCTTTCACTATTAAGAATTTTCTCATGATTCTGGCTCTCTCTCTCTCTCTCTCTCTCTCTCTCTCTCTCATTTCTCATTCCACATACCAAACACATCAAACCACAATACCTCCTCCTCCTCCTCCTCCTCCTCTTCCTCCTCCTCCTCCTCCTCCGCCTCCTCCTCCTCCTCCTCCTGTTACTCCCCGTAGGATGTCACTGTGAAGGACTGAACCGTTGCCTTCCCGCCGCTCTGAAGGACTCTCACTCGTAGGAAACAAGTGACTGTCAGCGTGCGTGTCCGCTTCAAGATGGCCTCTCTCTCTCTCTCTCTCTCTCTCTCTCTCTCTCTCTCTCTCTCTCTCTCTTCTAATACCCCCCTACTGTGCGCTAGTCTTTATTATATGTCTGTGTTCTCCTCCTCCTCCTCCTCCTCCTCCTCCTCCTCCTCCTCCTCCTCCTCCTCCCCGCCAGCTGACCACGGGGAAGACACAAAACTTTCCTGTTCTTTTGGAGATTTGAAGGGCCAGGTGTGTCTCTCTTACCTGTCTGTCTTTGTTTACTGGCGCCCGTTGTGGTGGTGGTGGTGGTGGTGGTGGTGTGTGTGTGTGTGTGATTATTATTTGTGGTGTGTTAATTTTATGTGTTTCAGTTTAGTGCCGTACATATAGATAGATACACACACACACATACATACACGCGCTAGTATACACACACACACACACACACACACACACACACACACACACACACACACACACACACACACACACACACACACACACACACACACACACACACACAACAGCGACAGCCAAGCGTGAAATTACTCTCAAGTGTGGACGGAATTCCTTGGACTTTAAACCGACAGTGACCACCCTCACAATTTCCTCTCCTCCTCCTCCTCCTCCTCCTCCTCCTCCTCCTCCTCCTCCTCCACCTCCTCGTTACCTCACTCATCTCAACGCCCTCTCACACACTCATCACAGAAATCGCTACACACACACACACACACACACACACACACACACACACACACACACACACACACACACACACACACACACACACACACACACACACACACACACACACACACCATGATTTGTCGTTTTTAATCATAGTTTTAGTCTGTATATTGTTGTTATTGTCGTTGTTGTTATTTTCCACACACACACACACACACACACACACACACACACACACACACACACACACACACACACACACACACACGCCTGCCCCGCCCAGCACATTCCCCACCGCTCATAATCAAATTTTACGGATCATTTAGCGCACAACCTCTCAGCGCCTGTGGGTTACTCTGCTCATTCACGTTGGCTTGCTTCCTCGCGCGCTCATTCATCGGTAAAGGGAAGAAGAAAGAGACGAGGAAAGGGGAGGGTTTGCTTCACGAATTACGCGACTTATTTCTCCTCTCTTTGTTTTGGTTTATTTAATTGTGTTGGAGTTACTAGACGGCTAATTTGAGGGGCCGTGTTGTGGTGGTGATGTGTGGTGGTATTGGGTGAATGGGTGTTAGTAATGGGTGATGGTGTGTGTGTGTGTGTGTGTGTGTGTGTGTGTGTGTGTGTGTGTGTGTGTGTGTGTGTGTGTGTGGTTTAGTGAAGTTTTGTAGCGCATTTTTCACACACACACACACACACACACACACACACACACACACACACACACACACACACACACACACACACACACACACACACACACACACACACACACACACACACACACACACACACACACGCACGCACAACGCCTCGCTCCGTCCTGAAAATGAAGGGAAAAATAGAAAGAAATAAAGAAAAAAAAGAAAGAAAATAAAAAAATGCAACACCTCTGATGTGTATATGTATATTTTTCCTCTCTCTCTCTCTCTCTCTCTCTCTCTCTCTCTCTCTCTCTCTCTCTCTCTCTCTCTCTCTCGTTTCTTTCAATTTATTCTTTATTCTTCTTTTTATCCTTCAACTTTCACAGCGAGTCACATTAATTTCGGTACAGTATACCCCCACACACACACACACACACACACACACACACACACACACACACACACACACACACACACACACACACACACACACACACACACACACACACACACACACACACACACACCATGATTTGTCCTTTTGATATTAATTTTAGTTTATATATTGTTTTTATTGTTGTTGTTGTTGTTGTTGTTGTTGTTGTTGTTGTTGTTCTCCTCCACCTTGCCCTCTTTTTCCTCCTCCTCCACCTTTTTGTTTTCTCATTCTTCTTCTTTCTTCTTCTTCTTCTTCTTCTTCTTCTTCTTCTTCTTCTTCTTCTTCTTCTTCTTCTTCTTCTTCTTCTTCGTCTTCTTCTTCTTCTTCTTCTTCTTCTTCTTCTTCTTCTTCTTCTTCTTCTTCTTCTTCTTCTTCTTCTTCTTCTTGTTGTTGTTCTTGTTCTTCTTGTTCTTCTTTTCTTCTTGTTCTTCTTCTTCTTCTTCTTCTTCTTCTTCTTCTTCTTCTTCTTCTTCTTCTTCTTCTTCTTCTTCTTCTTCTTCTTCTTCTTCTTCTTGATGACGATGATGATGATGATGATGATGATTATGAAGAACAAAAGAAGAGAGGAATATTGCTGGAGGAATGAAAAAAAGTAGAAGACAAAAGGAGAGAAGATGAAGAAGGTATAAAGAAAGAGAATAAAGAGGAAAGATGAAGGTAATAACTGAGAAGGAAGAAGAAGAAGAAGATAAAGGAAGGAACAGAGACATTATCAAAGAAGGAACAGTGAGAGACGGAAGATGGAGAGAAAAGAGAACGTGGAGAACATTAAAGAAAGGGGAATAAAGATGAAGGAAAAGAAATATGAATAAAAGGCCGTGTGAAAGAGGGAATAAGGAAGGGAGGTGATGATGGGAGGGAATGATGAGGGAGGAAACCAGGAGGGGTGAGTGGGAGTGAGAGAATGAAGGGAAGTGAAGGAGAGGGGGAGGAGGTGAGGGAATGTGAAAGATGCAGAGAGAGAGAGAGAGAGAGAGAGATAGAGAGATAGAGAGAGAGAGAGAGAGAGAGAGAGAGAGAGAGAGAGAGAGAGAGAGAGAGAGAGAGAGAGAGAGAGAGAGAGAAGGATCAAGAAGCAAGTGGTGAAAGAGAAGGTGAGGAAGTGAGGAAGGGAAAGAAAGAGGGGAAGGGAGTGGAGGGAAGGGGTGAGGGGAGAGTGAGGGGAGAGTGAGGGGTACTCTCCCACGTGTTTAGTGCTAGGTTGACACAAGTCCAATTACCAACTGTCACTT
>NC_059267.1:9927458-9937458 GCF_017591435.1 Portunus trituberculatus
AGAAGGAGAGGAGGAGGAGGAGGAGGAGGAGGAGGAAAAGAATAAGATGAGCAGGAGTATAGCAGAAGAGGAAGATTAGGAGAAGAGAAGGAGGAGGAGGAGGAGGAGGAGGAGGAGTAAGAGAACAGTGGTGTAAGTATGAAGAGGTAGAAGAGGATGGGAGGAAGAGGAGGTGTGTCAACCAGGTAAGGTTCCCGTGTGTCACCTGACGGCTCACTTCCCCAGCACTGAGGCGGGGGGAGGCTGAGGGAGAGGCGGTGACGGGAAGGTACACAAATCACGTCATTGGGGCTTCTTTCCCTGTCAAGCTGGAGAATTTTTCACTTGTCGCCTCCTTGAGAATGTTAGTCCGTGTTTGTCCCTTGCCTTACCTTGCCTTGCCTTGCCTTGCCTTGCCTTGTCTTGTCTTGTCTTGTCTTGTCTTGTCTGTCTGTCCGTCTGTCTCTGTCTGTCTGTGTGGGTTTTAAGAGAGAGAGGGAGAGGGAGAGATTTTTTTTGTCGTTTCCGCTGTGATTGTTGTTGTTTTTTTTTAGTCATATTAATCGTCATCATCATTATCATCATCATCTTGATCTTCTTGTTCTTGTTCATATTTTTTCTTCTTCCTTTCTTCTTCTTTTTTTTCTTCTTCTTCTTCTTTCTTATTTTCTTCTTCTTCTTCTTCTTCTTCTTCTTCTTCTTCTTCTTCTTGTTCTTGTTCTTGTTCTTCCTTTTCTTTTTCTGCTTCTTCTTCTTCTTCCTTATCTTCTTCTTCTTCTTCTTCTTCTTCTTCTTCTTCTATTCTTGTTGTTCTTCCTTCTTCTTCTTCTTCTTCTTCTTCTTCTTCTTCTTCTTCTTCTTCTTCTTCTTCTCCTTCTCCTCCTCCTCCTCCTCCTCCTCCTCCTCCTCCTCCTCCTCCTCCTCCTCCTCCTCCTCCTCCTCCTCCTCCTCTCCTCCTCCTCCTCCTCCTCCTCCTCCTCCTCCTTCTTCCTCCTGCTCCAGTTATTCATCTTATTCTTGCTCTTTCTCCTCCTCCTCCTCTCCATCCTTCCCTGTGAACACTAAGGGGTGACACCAGAACCTGTACGCATCACCCTAAGGAATTTTATCATCACTCTGGATCAAAATAAACCTTACCTGCCTGTACTGTACCTACCTGCTCACCCCAGATCACCTCCGTTAATTGAGTCACATTTACCTGTCAGTCTTAGTGGAGCCCACCGGTAACCCCCATCTTTACCTGTCCACCCTTCATTTATCTCACTTTTTTACCTTATTTAAGTTACGTTTACCTGTCAGACCGAGGAAATCACACCAGTTGCGTTACCTTTACCTGTCTCCTCGCGTCCCGTCACTCAGGTAGCATCGATCTGGCCGTGCTGACAGGTAGACTAGGCTGGGATGGGTAACTGACGGCGGCTCGCCTTCTACCTGGTCTTCCCTTGTGTCCCTTGAGTGAGATGGGCCTACGGTTTGTTGACACTGATCAGCTGATTGGGTCGTGAAGAGAGAGCGAGAGAGAGAGAGAGAGGGAGCGGGGCGGAAGGAGGGATGAGAGGGGAGGGAATGCCTGAATGGGGATCTTGTGGGTTAGTTGTACTGGTTATGTTATTTAGAGTGTAAGAGAGTGGAAGAGAGAGAGAGAGAGAGAGAGAGAGAGAGAGAGAGAGAGAGAGAGAGAGAGAGAGAGAGAGAGAGAGAGAGAGAGAGAGAGAGAGAGAGAGAGAGAGAGAGAGAGAGAAAGAAATACAATAGCAGGAGCGACTGCGGAGGATGAGGAAGACGAAGAGTAGGAGGAGGAGGAGGAGGAGGAGGAGGAGGAGGAGGAGGAAGAATACAAAGGAATACAAAGGAAAGCCAAACAGCAACAAACCTCTTGGTCCTTTGGAGGCTGTTTGGTAACTACTTCCAACTGGCTACAGATAAGGAGACAGGACAGTACAGGAGAAGGCTCCTCCCCACCCACTACTCCCTCCAGCTTTCGCTGGCATGGAAAATAGTTTGGAAAAGTACCATGCAGTATGGAAAAACTGACATGGAATTTTCACAGGAAAGGATGAAAAGAGATTCTATTATTCACCGTACGGTGAACTCTACATCTCTATCTACAAGAAAGTTAATCTTGTGACCCCGGAGTGACTCGAACACCCAGCCTTCTGATCTGGAGTCAGACGCGCTACCATTGCGCCACAGGGCCGCTCTAAAGGAGGAGGAAGAGACACCTTCCGGAAGTCGGTCTGGGACATGCACCTTCTCCTCCTCCTCCTCCTCCTCCTTTTCTTCTTCTTCTTCTTCTTCTTCTTCTTCTTCTTCTTCTTCTTCTTCTTCTTCTTCTTCTTCTTCTTCTTCTTCTTCTTCTTCTTCTTCTTCTTCTTCTTCTTCTTCTTCTTCTTCTTCTTCTTCTTCTTCTTCTTCTTCTTCTTCTTCTTCTTCTTCTTCTTCTTCTTCTTCTTCTTCTTCTTCTTCTTCTTCTTCTTCTTCTTCTTCTTCTTCTTCTTCTTCTTCTTCTTCTTCTTCTTCCTCCTCCTCCTCCTCCTCCTCCTCCTCCTCTATCAAACGGACACTTCCAAAACATTTCGTACGAGCTTCCTTCTCTCCTTTCCTTCCCGTCTTTCCCTCCCTTCCCTCCTCCTCTTCCCTTCCTCCTCCCTCACACCACCACCTCCACCACCACCACAACTGAAGAAGGTGTAAAGAAAACGTGATATGGTAATTTTTCTCCATTTTCTTCTTGTTTGGTGTGAGCGAAAGTGTGTGGAGAACACCAGGAAGAAGAAGAAGAGGAGGAGGAGGAGGAGGAGGAGGAGGAGGAGGAGGAGGAGGAGAAGTGGAAGGGGAAGAAAGAATAGTGAAATAAGATTAATAGAGGCATGGAAGAAGATGGAATAGGAAGAAAAAGAAGAAGAAAAAGGAGGAGGAGGAAGAATAGGAAGAGGAGGGGGAGGAGAAGAAGAAGAAGAAAAAAAAAGAGGAGGAGGAGAAAGAGGAAGAGGAAGAGGAGGAGGAGGAGGATGGGGAGGAGAAGGAAATAGTAAAACAAAATTAATATAAACATGAGAGAAGGAGGAATAAGAGAAAATAGACGAGAAGATGATAAGGAAGATAAAGAAGAAGAAGAAAAAGAAGAAGAGGAAAAGAAGAATAAAAAAAAAACATATCACAGGAAGGAAAGAGAATGAAAGGAAACAAGGAAGGAGGTAGTAGAGGAGAAGAAGAAGGAAGAGGAGGAGGAGGAGGAGGAGGAGGAGGAGGAAGAGGAAGAGGAGGAGGACGAAGAGGAGTGGGAGGGAGGGGATAAGGTTAGGCCCAGTTGTGAGGAAAGCAAGCGTGAAATCTAAGGTCAAAGGAAGGTTCTCGAGACACCAACAGACAGAACCATAGAGAACCTCACAGAACCTCACAGAACCACACAGAACCACACAGAACCACACAGAACCTCACAGAACCTCACAGAACCACACAGAATCTCACAGAACCACACAGAACTACACAGAATCTCACAGAACCACAGAGAACCTCACAAAACCTCACAGAACCTCACAGAACCTCACAGAACCACAGAGAATTACACAGAACCACACAGAACCTCACAGAACCTCACAGAACTTTACAGAACCTCACAGAACCTCACAGAACCACACAGAACCACACAGAACCTCACAGAACTTTACAGAACCTCACAGAACCACACATAACCTCACAGAACCTCACAGAACTTCACAGAACCACACAGAACCACACAGAATCTCACAAAACCACACATAACCTCACAAAACTACACAGAACCACACAGAACCTCACAGAACCACACAGAACCACACATAACCTCACAGAACCACACAGAACCACACAGAACCTCACAGAACCACACAGAACCTCACAGGACCTCACAGAACCACAGAGAACCACAGAGAACCGCATAGAACCGGCAAGACAAGGAGATATCAGCGGGTAAGTGTAAATATTGTCTTCCTAGCTCATCCCTTCATCTTCTGGAGGAGAGAGAGAGAGAGAGAGAGAGAGAGAGAGAGAGAGAGAGAGAGAGAGAGAGTGCGGAGAATTACTGAGTTTAAGAAGTTAGAGAGGTTTGTGTTGGGGTGATCTTGGGTGTGTTAGTAAGGCAGGGGGAGGTTGGTGTGTGTGTGTGTGTGTGTGTGTGGAGGAAGGGGGAGGGAGAGGGTAGTAGGAAGTGTTGGGGAAGGTGGGGAGAACAGTGTGTGTGTGTGTGTGTGTGTGGTGTTCGTGTGGTGTTCGTGAGGTGTTCGTGTGGTGTTCGTGGGGTGTTCGTGTGGTGTTCGTGGGGTGTTCGTGTGGTGTTCGTGTGGTGTTCGTGTGGTGTTCGTGAGGCGTTAGTGGGGTGTTCGTGTGGTGTGTGTGTGTGTGTGTGTGTGTGTGTGTGTGTGTGTGTGTGTGTGTGTGTGTAGTCCTCCTGTGGTTATGTGAAATTGAGGTCCATAAACATTTCTCTCTCTCTCTCTCTCTCTCTCTCTCTCTCTCTCTCTCTCTCTCTCTCTCGGTAACAACAATTACAGCAGTCCTAACAATGGCTCTCCTCATCCTATTACCTCCTCATTTCCTCCTCTCTCCATCCTCCTGGCTTTCCTCCACTTTTTCCTCCTCTGTCTCTCTCGCTTCCTCTCCTCCCCCCAGACAGGAAAGTTGAAGGGTGTGTTCGTGGTGTGTTCGTGGTGTGTTCGTGTGGTGTTCGTGGGGTATTCGTTGGGTGTTCGTGGGATGTTCGTGGTGTGTTCGTGTGGTGTTCGTGACGTGTTCGTGTGGTGTTCGTGTAGTGTTTGTGGGGTTAGTGTGGGATGTTCGTGGGGTTTTCTTGTGGTTTTCGTGGGGTGTTCGTGTGGTGTTCGTGGGGTGTTCGTGTAGTTTTCGTCGGGTGTTCGTGGGGTTATTGTGAGATGTTCATGGGGTTTTCGTGATTCTCTCTCTCTCTCTCTCTCTCTCTCTCTCTCTCTCTCTCTCTCTCTCTCTCTCTCTCTCTCTATTCACTTATTTTGCAGCAGTCTAAAGTTACTAGTGAATGCATGCTTACTGTGCTTCCCTCCCCCTCCTCCTCCCCCTCTCCCTCCCTTCTCTTCCTTCCTTCCCTTCCCTCCCTTCCCTCCCCTCCCTTCCCTCCCTTCCCTCACTCTTCTTTTCCTCCCTAGCGTTAAGTCAAGTCCCTGATATACTCTTTCTCTCTCTCTCTCTCTCTCTCTCTCTCTCTCTCTCTCTCTCTCTCTCTCTCTCTCTCTCTTTCCTCCTTCTGTTTCCCCTCCCCCCTTCAAAAGACACACTTCTCTCTCCCTCCCTCCTCCCTCTCCATTCCCTCCTTCCCTTCCTTTCCTTCCTCTTCCCTCTTCCCTCCTCCTTCCTTCCCTCCTCCTTCCCTCCCTCCCTCCCTCCCTCCTTCCAGTAGTTTGAGTACGTAGATAGGGAAGGAAGGAGGGAAGGAGGGAGGCGACAGATTATACTAAGTGAGGGAGGGAGGAAGGGAGGGAGGGAAGAAGGGATGGAGGGAGGAAGGGAGGGATGAAAGAAAGGGAAAACACAGGTGTGAGTTGATGAGTGTGTGACGCTTGTAAATAATAATGGTGATGATGGTGATGATAGTAGTAGTAGTAGTAGTAGTAGTAGTAGTAGTAGTAGTAGATACTACTTCTGCTACTACTATTACTGCCACTACTACTACTACTACTACTACTACTACTACTACTGTTACTGGTGCTACTACTACTACTACTACTACTACTACTACTACTACTACTACTAATAATAATAATAATAATGATAATGACTGATAATAATAATAATGCTAATAATGTATAAACGAATGAATGGATGAATGAAGTAATGGAAGATGACTTATTACTATTCTCAGTGTGTGTGTGTGTGTGTGTGTGTGTGTGTGTGTGTGTGTGTGATCAATCACACACACACACACACACACACACACACACACACACACACACACACACACACACACACACACACAACATCATCCTCAACTTTCCATCCCTTCCGTGCAGCCTTCCCTCGCCAGCCCTCCCTGCGCGGCGCCCCTCACCTCCGGGCGGCGGTAATTACCACTAAACACCTGGTAACGAGGCGACAATGCTCCTCCCGAGGCGTGAAGCAGCCGCGGCACATCACTGGGCGGTCTCACGGGCTGCGGAAGAGACCCTACCCCCCCTCACACCCCCCTACTCCCCCCTTCACACCCCCCCTCACGTTCCCCTCTCCCCTCCATCTTACCCTTTCCTCCCTCAGTACTGCCATCCACTCCCAGCCACTCCCAGCCACTCCCAGGCACTCCTAGTCACTCCTCATCACTCCCCACCTCTCCCCATCTCTGCCCACTCCCTGCTTCCTAGCTCGGCCCCCTCCAGGCAGCAGGGAACCGCCAGTAGCTTTAATTACCGGACAAAAGCAGAGCCAGCGCGGAAACATGTAACGATTCCTAACAAAATGTGGTGAATGCACGTTCAGTCTCCCACTGCCAATTAACTCGACGTCCATCGTGTAAATGCCTGATTACCTGTCTCGCTCGCCACAACGTCCTTACCCACCACCCGCCACGCCCAACACTCGTCCCTCTGGCTCTCCGCGGCAAGGCTCACTCTCCCTTCCCACTCGCGCCACTCAAAATGTCTCTAAAACTTACGCTCTAGTTTATATGAGAACGAACGGCGAGAGGCGGACGGCTCGCTAGGGAAAAGCCGTGTTTTAGCACTTACGGCATGTGGCAATAAGGGTGTTTTGGGTGTGCATGTGAGGGTGTGGGTTAGGGCGTGTGGGGGCGTGGGATGTTCCTTAGGTCTGCGCGCTATGATCCTGTACAAGTTGATGAAGAATTTTACACTTTCACACCTCGTGCCGGACAACTGATGCCGATGTCCCGACACGCGACCACCCCACCCCGACCACGGCCACGGCTCCAGCCCGCCGCGCCCCGCACCCCGACACTACCTGGAAGAATGTAAGCAGACTGGCAGCAGACGTTGTGAGGGAAAAATAAAGAAAAACGGGAATAATGAGCTATTGGTGTGGGGGAAAAGGATAAATAAGCCAAAACAGACAGACAGACAGACAGACAGACAGATGATACACAGCCTGGCGGACATACAAGAATATACATACTTGAAATGAAACACAATGATACAGATACACAAGTTGGGATACACAAGGAAGCGAGATACACATAAACAGTTACCGTAGAGAAAGAGAATAAATGAAGACAAACACACAGTAACACAGACACACAGACACACAGACAGACAGACACACAGACACAGACACACAGACAGAAACATATAAAAAAATAAAAAAAATTGGCCCAAACATTTTATTTCTTTCTTTTCTCACTCCTCATTTTTCGCTTCAAAGCATCTCTTATGAAAATTTCTCAACACACACACACACACACACACACACACACACACACACACACACACACACACACACACACACACACACACACACACACACACACACAAGAAAAATAGAAACATCAACGGCAACAACAACAAGAGAGGAGATCCAGAGAGAGAGAGAGAGAGAGAGAGAGAGAGAGAGAGAGGCAGGAAAACGTAACTAAACCAACGTATCTTCACAAAATTCTTACAGCCTCACCTGCAGCGTCAACAAAGGCCGGCCAATTAGCGCTCCGGCAAGGCTTCAAAAGGTTAATCAAAGAGTTATTTTCTCTCTCTCTCTCTCTCTCTCTCTCTCTCTCTCTCTCTCTCTCTCTCTCTCTCTCTCTCTCTCTCTCTCTCTCTCTCTCTCTCTCTCTCTCTCTCTCTCTCTCTCTCCTGGCTTTGTTCCCTCAGGTGAGTTTTAACCAGAGGATGTGATGCCGTTGTGACGCTGATGTGTGTGTGTGTGTGTGTGTGTGTGTGTGTGTGTGTGTGTGTGTGTGTGTGTGTGTGTGTGTGTGTGTGTGTTGGAAGAAAGAGTGATGTACAGTTTCAACCACACAGTTTCAACCACACACACACACACACACACACACACACACACACACACACACACACACACACACACACACACACACACACACACACACACACACACACACTTAGTTTATGATGGCTTATATCATTTTATTGCTCTCTCTCTCTCTCTCTCTCTCTCTCTCTCTCTCTCTCTCTCTCTCTCTCTCTCTCTCGATAACAAGGACGCCAGGATTTTTACACCCTTTGTGGCGCTCAGAACTGTGTGTGTGTGTGTGTGTGTGTGTGTGTGTGTGTGTGTGTGTGTGTGTGTGTGTGTGTGTGTGTGTGTGTGTGTGTGTGTGTGTGTGTGTGTGTGTGTGTGTGTGTGTGTGTGTGTGTGTGAGTATAAGTGTGTTTTGTTTTTATGTGTGTGTGTGTGTGTGTAAGAGAGAGAGAGAGAGAGAGAGAGAGAGAGAGAGAGAGAGAGAGAGAGAGAGAGAGAGAGAGAGAGAGAGACAGAGAGAGAGAGAGATTTCAATATCCTACTATTTCCCTTCATTATTTATTGTTTATTTATTCAAATGTTATTTCCTTTATTTTCTTTATTTTTCTTTATTTTCTTTATCACTTGCTTTCCTTGACCAGTTTATTTATTTTTGTTCCATTAAATAATATTTCTTTTACTAATCATTTGATATTGTGATAAGTCTCTCTCTCTCTCTCTCTCTCTCTCTCTCTCTCTCTCTCTCTCTCTCTCTCTCTCTCTCTCTCTCTCTCTCTCTCTCTCTCTCTCTCTCTCTCTCTCTCTCTCTCTCTCTCTCTCTCTCTCTCTCTCTCTCTCTCTCTCTCTCTCTCTCTCTCTCTAAACTCTCTCACTTTAAACACTTTATCATGTTTGCCATTTGTGTACAGATTTTGATAACAAATGAATTTCATAAGACAAACAGGCCTTTCTTTGCAAGTAAAAACTTTATGGGCAAAAAAGAAAACATTTCAATCAAATGCAATATAGACAAACACTGAATTAAACAAAGAGAACAAGTATCAACTAAAACATTGAAAAGAAGAGGGAGAGAAAAGGAAAAGATATTCAGAGAAAATACATATACCCGATCTCACCTATGTTTGTATAGGTGCAAATATTAATACACTCACTTACAATGGTGACAAAGTTAATAATATTATAAATAAAAATAATAATAATAACAATAATAATAATAATAATAATAATAATAATAATAACAATAATAATGTAATGATAATAAGAACATAAGAACACAAGGATAATAATAATAATAATAATAATAATAATAATAATAATAATAATAATAATAATAATAATAATAATAATAAAGATGATATTAATAATGCTAATAAAGTGATAACATATTCTATCAAGAGAAATAACGACAACTGAATTTGACAAAAGCAACCAGTTATGGTGTATAGACTAATAAAATGACAATAAATGTTTCTTGACATTGTTTTTGAAAGATGATAAGCTAGTGGATTGTTTAACATGCATGGGCAATAAGGTCCAAATTTTAGGTCCTGAATACAGCAGAGAATGCTTGAATAAGGTGAGTTTGTGTGCGGGTATGTTGAGTGAGTTTTTATTTGTGGTGTGGTGGCTGTGTGCAGGTTGGGTATTAAATACATTGTTGTTAATCATTTTGAACATGTATGAGGCAATGTTCAGTTTAGACAAATCGTCCAAGTTCAAAATATTTAATGATTTAAATAATGGAGGAGTATGTTCATTGAAATCACTGTTACTAATAACTCTCTCTCTCTCTCTCTCTCTCTCTCTCTCTCTCTCTCTCTCTCTCTCTCTCTCTCTCTCTCTCTCTCTCTCTCTCTCTCTCTCTCTCTCTCTCTCTCTCTCTCTCTCTCTCTCTCTCTCTCTCTCTCTCTCTCTCTCTCTCTCTCTCTCTCTCTCTCTCTCTCTCCGGTAGAAAAGGCTGCATATTTCTTTTTTGTTTTCATTTATTGATTCTTTTTATCTGTCAATCTATCGATGTTCAATATTCCTGAGAGAGAGAGAGAGAGAGAGAGAGAGAGAGAGAGAGAGAGAGAGAGAGAGAGAGAGAGAGAGA
>NC_059267.1:9944958-9954958 GCF_017591435.1 Portunus trituberculatus
CTTCTTCTTCTTCTTCTTCTTCTTCTTCTTCTTCTTCTCCTGCTTACTCTAAATTTCTCCATTGCAATTCAAACATGAACTCCCTTCGCCCCCTTCGCCACCGCCCCTCCCTCCTTCCCTCCCACCCCAAAAATAACTAAAGAAAAAAAAAAAAAAAAAACAGAACAAGACAACAAATGATAGTAGATAAAGCACCACCACCACCACCACCACCACCACCACCATCACCACTACCACCACCATCACCACCACCACCACCACCACCACCACCACCACCACCACCACCACTGTGTCGATGCGTTAAAAATGAAAAGGTAGGAAAGAAGGAAGGAAAGAAGGAAGAAGAAAGGAAAGAAGGAAGGAAGGAAGGAAGGAAGAACTACCCCCTTTATTCCTCCTTCACCCCTCTCCCCTCCTCCCCTCCTCCCTTTCCTCCCCCACACACGCCTCCGTCAGCCTGGAAAGGAAGTTGAGTTGTCTGTTTGGGGCAAAAGGAGTACCATCGCACCATCCCAACGCCTCCCTTAAGGTCGCCGCTCCTACTGGTGTCCTTCCCCTGCCTGGACCTTAAGGGCGCGGCTGAAGAGGATAAGGGGATGGAGGGACATCTTGCTGCTGCCATTGTGACGAGAACTTGGCAGATTTTATCAACTTGTGGTCTTCCTGGGGGAGGGAGGGAGGAAGGGAGGAGAGAGGAAGGGGATAGATAGAAGGGATGAGGAGGAGAGAAGAGAGGTTGTAAGAAGGAAAGGGAGAGAGAGGGAAGGGAAAGGGAGATAGATGGAGGAAAAAGAGAGGGAGAGGAGGGAAGATGTAAGGGAGAGAGGGAGGGGAAAGAGAGATAGAGGGAGAGGAGAGAGGGCAGCATGCAAGAAGGAAAGGGAGAGAGGGAGGGGAAAGGGAGATAGGAGGAAATAGAGGGAGACAAAAGAAGGAGGATGTAAGAAGAAGGAAAGGAAGAGAGGGAAATGCAAAGGGAGGGGAGAGGAAGGAAAGAAGGAGGAAGATGAAAGAATAAAAGAGAGAAAACGAGGAGAGGTAGGATGGAAGATGGAAGGAAGGGAGATACATACGGAAGGAGGAAGAAAAGAGGGAGAAAGATGGAAGAAAGAGGAAGAAGAAGAGAGAAAAGAAGATGGAAGATGGAAGGAAGGGAGAAATATACAGGAAGAGGAAGAAAGGAGCGAGAATGGGAGAGAGAGAGAGATGAAGAGAAACAAAAAGATATGAGGAAGGATGAGAGAGAGAAGAGAAGGGAGATAGAAGAGGAAGAAAAGATGGAAGAGGAAGGGAAAAAGGGAAGAGGAAGAAAATAGGAAAATACGAGAAAGAATGAGAAGAAGGAAAGACGGAGAGGTGTAGGAAGTGAGGAGGGACTGAGAAGGATGAAGCGCGAGAGGATGAGGATGAGAGGAAGAAAAAAGAGGAAGAGAAGGACAGGAGGAGAGAGGAATAGTGATGTGGAAGAAGGGAAAGAGAAAAAAGATAAAGGAAGAAGAGATAAAAGAGTAAAAATAGGGAGAAAAGAGAAAATGGAAGGAAGGAAAGGAGGAACAAGAGAGAGAGAGAGAGAGAGAGAGAGAGAGAGAGAGAGAGAGAGAGAGAGAACGTTGGGAAATCTTCACTCTCACAATTTCGCTGCAGATCAACATAATAATAATAATAATAATAATAATAATAATAATAATAATAATAATAAATAAGTAAATAAATAAATAAGAGAAAAATTATTAGACACTCCTTGAAAATTTACAAACATTTTCCACATCAAAAAATGGACAAGATTTTTCACCAACACGGCAATATTTCCAGAGAGAGAGAGAGAGAGAGAGAGAGAGAGAGAGAGAGAGAGAGAGAGGAGGGATATGGAGTTGTTAGTTGCGTGAGGCGGAGGTGACAAAAGATTAGGTCAGCGGGGAACCACAAAACTACCCTCAGACGATTCCTTTCCCCCACCACCACCACCACCACCACCACCACCACCACTAACAATCCCCATGACAACAAAAGCAACCATCAAAAAGAACCTTCGACACACACACACACACACACACACACACACACACACACACACACACACACACACACACACACACACACACACACACACACACACACACACACACACACACACACATTTTCCCCAAAAAATAAAAAAAATTCCAACGTTACTCCTCTTTTCCGTGGGGTTTCTAGTGCTTGGAGTGGCTTCAGTGGACCCTGGGCAGACGAGAGGCGGCTTGGGACAGAGGGACAGGGGGACAGGGGACAGGGGAGGAGAGGGACAGAGGCGTGAATCGTGGCCACGGTATAATGGTGAGATTTGAATAACAATATGCCTCGCCAAGGGAATAGAAGAGGGCAAAAATCTGACTGTCCCAAAACCCTCTGTCAGTATTCAGAATCGCTTTGGTCTTTCATCACGGTGGTTTTCAAAGGCCGCAGTGATGATTAGCCGGGTTACCAAGGCTGGTTCATTGTTTCATCATGTAAAAGGCGTGTTTATCTGGCCCTGTTGTGGTTTATCTATCTGTATTGTAGTAAAAGTGATCTTATTCTTTCGTCACTACTGTTTTTAAAGGCCCCAGTGATGATTAGCCCGGTTCCCAAGGCTGGTTCACCGCTAAGTAATGTAAAAACCGTATTTTCAAAGGCCACAACCATGATTAGCGGGGTTCTCAAGGCTGTTCCTCCGTGTGATGATGTGAAAAGGCGTGTTTATCTGTCTATTGTTGTAAAAGTGACCTTGATGATACGTGTAGCTTCAAGAAGAGGTTTGTGTAAATAGAAATGAGATGCAATATTGTGTGGGTTTAAGTACAGTCTCCAGCGCTGAACGGTTCCATTGTTTACACTGTCTACGTAGGTGGATAGTTGCAAAATAGATAAATATAGATAAAGAAAAGTAAAGAAAAAAGACAAGAAGAATAAAAAGCCAGATAAATACAATGATAAAACCAATTAGTCAAATAGATAGATAAATAATAAAAAGATACCGATAAGTGACGAAATAAAGGCTCGAGTGATTTCCAGCAGGCGACAAATGTTTAGTTAGTCTTGTTTAGAGTGTCAGTGTTTTAGATTAAATTGACGGTCTATCTGTCTGTCTATATGTTTCTCTCTCTCTCTTTCTCTCTCTCTCTCTCTCTCTCTCTCTCTCTCTCTCTCTCTCTCTCTCTCTCTCTCTCTCTCTCTCTCTCTCTCTCTTTGCTTTCTTTCTTTCTTTCTTTCTTTCTTTCTTTCTTTCTTTCTTTCTTTCTCTCTCTCTCTCTCTCTCTCTCTCTCTCTCTCTCTCTCTCTCTCTCTCTCTCTCTCTCTCTCTCTCTCTCTCTCTCTCTCTCTCTCTCTCTCTCTCTCTCTCTCTCTCTCTCTCTCTCTCTCTCTCTCTCTCTCTCTCTCTCTCTCTCTCTCTCTCTCTCTCTCTCTCTCTCTCTCTCTCTCTCTCTCTCTCTCTCCATCGGGTGGCACTAATAGTCTCGTTCTTTCCATCTCACGTATCACTTTATTCCCCCTCCTCTCTTGGTTCCCTTTTTATGGAAATTAGGAGCGGAAGGATATTGTTGGCATTAATCCTGTTTCCTTCCACAACGACCACACTGCTGCTGCTCCCTCGCCTTCCATTTTTCCCTTTTTCCCCTCCTCTGTTCTATGGTCTGTTATCTTTCTTATTTTATCTTTTTTTCATATTCTTTATCAATTATGTATGGAATGGGAGGGATGTATGGCTGAGTGACTTTGGTGACTGTGTATAGGTGAAGTATGGGAGTTTTGGAAAGTATGGGTGAGGTATGGGCAGATATGAGTAACGGTGCTTGGGTATGGGTGAAGTGTGGGTTATTTGTATGTATGGGTGAGTATGGGAAGGGTTGTGTGATTAAGGTACGTGTATGAATGCTTGTGTTAAGTATGGGTTAAAGGAATGTATGGGTTCGATATGGCTAAGGGATGTAATGGATAAGGACGTATTTGTTTTAATCTTACTTTATTTCTTATTTGTTTTTATTTTTTATTTTTTTTGCATTTTTCTAACCTTCCTTTTTTCTTTCTCTGATTTCTTTCCTCATTATTATTATTATTATTATTATTATTCCTGCTCGTATTCTTATTTTTCATCATATTCCTTTTTTTTCTTTATTTTTTTTTCCATTTCAATAATTCATCGCATTTTTCATTATATTCAACATTTTCTTATACATTTTTTTTTTGCAGTTTCCATCTCTGTGTTTACATTTTCTTATTTTTATTTATTTATTTATTATTTTTTTTTTTAGCATTCACTTCCTTTTTGACACATCTGAATTTCCGCCACGTTTTTCCCTCGTCTGTTCCCGTTTTCCCACATCTCTTCCTTTCTTCTTTTCTTTTTCCTTCCTTTCTTTGTCACATTTCCTACGTATTATTCCTCACTTTGTCATATTTTTTTTTTCATTATGTCTTTTTTTCCATTCATTTGCGTCAGATTTCTCTCATTCCATCTCGTTTTCCCATTCTTTATGTCACTTCTGCCACATTCTTCCATTTTTCCCTTTCTTTTCGTCGCATTTCTTCTTTTCCTCCTCCTATATCAATTCAACATTCATTCTCGTTCCTCCCTTTCATTCAGTAACATTTCCTACTTATTACCTCCTATTTCCCTCCAATTCCGTCACTTTTACACATTTCCTCCCGTTTCCTCTCTTTTTTTTTTCCCCTTCCTATTAGTCATACCAGACATTTCCACTCACATCCCCTTCCCACATTATCCCCTCATTTCCCCTCCATCCTGCCACATACTCCACATATTTCCTCTTTTCGTCACATATTCCATCACTTCCCATCACTTCCCTCGCATTTCCAGCCTCCCAATACCTCACAAAAGAACATAAGGCTCTGTATTACCCAGCACTCACTACTATACCAGGATCTCGCTCCCCACGCCCCTGGAAGCGCCACGCCTCAAGTCACCGAGGAGAGGATCAAGTGTCGCAGCGAGGGAGCTAATGTGACTTGATAGGGAGATGCTGGCTGTCTCTCTTTCGCGTGTTCCTTGCGGTTCACTGATTGCTAGACCACCTCCTCGTGTGTGTGAAAGAGAGAGAGAGAGAGAGAGAGAGAGAGAGAGAGAGAGAGAGAGAGAGAGAGAGAGAGAGAGAGAGGCACATAGATAGATAGATAGATAAGGTATATATAGATAAATGAGAATAGATTGATACTAGTAAATAGACATATAGATAGATAGATAAATGGGATGAGATACATGTTTAGACAGATACATAGATAAAGAAAGAAAGAAAGATAGATAGATACATACATAGATAGATAGATAGATCAGTAACAAGAGTAATAGAGGGGATAAATTGAGATTTTTCAGCGTAAGAGAGAGAGAGAGAGAGAGAGAGAGAGAGAGAGAGAGAGAGAGAGAGATTGTATTATTTGGTTGTATTGACTTCTCTTATCTCGATTTATTTCAATGCCTAACCTAACCTAACTTAAACTTAACCTAACCTAAAATAACCTAACTTCACTTAATCAGAACCAATCATAACCTGAACTTCAACTAACCTAACCTAACCTAACTTAATATTAACCTAACTTCAATCTAACCTACCCTAGCTTAACCTAACCTAACCTAACCTAACTTAATCTTAACCTAACCTAACCTAGCCTAACCTAATCTTAACCTAACCTAACCTAGCCTAACCTAATTTAATCTTAAACTAACCTCAATCTAACCTAACTTAACTTAATCTAACCTAACCTAACCTAACCTCAACCTAACCTAACTTAACCTAACCTAACCTAACCTAACCTAACCTAACCTAACCTAACCTAACCTAACCTAACCTAACCTAACCTAACCTAACTAACTGAAAATCAACTTCTACTGGAACTCGTGTGTAAAATGTCATCGTTGTGTTATTGTTTTGCTTTGTTGTTCCTTCTTCATATGATTCTCTAGTTAATTTCTTGTCTCCTTTCTTGTTTGTCTTATTTTCTTTCTTTTTTTTCCAGTATTCTGTTTTATTTGGCCTTCTTTCTCGTCTCATCTTTCGTCTCGTTAAGTTTATCGGTTTCATTTTCCTTTATTTCACTATCTCTTTTTTTTTTTATTCCGTTGTTTTATTCCACTATCTCTCTTGTTCCATTTCATTTCCTCATCCATTTCATTCATTGTGCTTTATCATCTCTTTTTCATTCCACTTTATTCCATCTCTTTCATTCTCCTTTATTTACATTCCGTTTCACAAAGACATGTGTTAACGGACCATCTCTCTCTCTCTTTATCGTGCGCCATTTTAGGGATTACAGGAGATTACAGCCACGGGTGCGTATTTTCGGCTTCCCGGGAAGAGACAAACATTTTAGGCTAGTAATGGTCCGGAAACAGTAAACAGCTGACCGCGGGATTACGAACTGGCGAGAAGACAGGGCGAGGCGGAGAGGCGGAGAGGCAGCGGTGTGTCCTCTGAGCGTTCCCCTCCAGCCATAATTAACTCCGACAAAGCGGTTGGTAAGAGCCCCGCGGGGTAAAAGCTGGACATGATATTGTTATTGTTGCGGCAGCCTGTTCCCGCAACCCCCCGCAGACGCTTGTCGACGCCGCCCCAAACTGGCCAATCCCAGAGCGATGTCACCCGCCGCCTGCCAACTTCAAGGCTTTTTTTCCCGCCGTTCCAGTCCCTCGGCTCCAATGTGGCATGTTGCGACACTCACTAAGGTCTTATTTGTGTCGGTTTTGCGGTTTTGCCAGCGGGAGATGTGTGTGGTGTTGGTGTGGTAGTGTGGTGGTGTGGTGTGGTGGTGGTGGCAGATGTGTGATGCCTCCCCGTTTTCTTCCTCTCCAGTGAAGCAAAGATGGCTGGCTCCTGGGAGACTGGTGTCCGCCTTGGCTCGCTCGGTCTCTCTCGGCTTCCCTCCCTCTCTCCCTCTCTCTCTTTCTCTCTCTCTCTTCCGCCCTTGTTGGAAGCTGGGGGCGGGGTCTCTCTCTCTCTCTCTCTCTCTCTCTCTCTCTCTCTCTCTCTCTCTCTCTCTCTCTCTCTCTCTCTCTCTCTCTCTCTCTCTCTCTCCATTGTCTTTGGGTCGTGAAGAGCGTTCGTTTGTCGCGTGTTTAGTGTCTCCATCCGTGTTGTCACAATGATTACCTGCTGCTGCTGCTACTGCTGCTGCCGCTTCTCCTTCTCCTCTCCTACTCTCCTCCCTGTTTCTCTCCTTATCTCCTCTGCTTCTCTACTCTCCTGCTTGTCCTGCTTTCTTCCTACATTCCTCTCTCATGCTCTCTTTGCTCTCTTCTACTGCTTCTCTCATTTCCTATCCTGTTCTCCCGTTTTCCTCTCCCACTTCTGTCCTGCTCTCCTCTCCTGCTTCTTTCCTGCTCTCGTCTCCTGCTTTCCTCTTCTTCTTTCCTTTCCTTTCCTGCTTCTCCTCTACTCGTCTTCTGTTCTCCCATTTTCCTCTCCCATTTCTGTCCTGCTCTCCTCTCCTGCTTCTTTCCTGCTCTCGTCTCCTGCTTTCCTCCTCTTCTTTCCTTTCCTCTCCTGCTTCTCCTCTACTAGTCTTCTGTTCCTATGTCCAGTGTTGTTTCTTTCAATACGGAATGGAACGAACTGGTTATTGTGACTAGTGACTAAATAACTAGAGAACGTGTTGACTCTGGTGGTTCTGGAGGTGGTCATGGTCGTTAGGATGGCAAAGTACGAGTAGATGGTTAGATATTCATTGTCATTCTAGGATTTTTTTATCGTAATCTTTTCTTTTCTTTTTCGCTCTTTGCTGTCTCCCTTCCCTGCATGAAAAAAGAAAAAAATCGGGTATAGTTTTTCTCAGTGGGATGCGATATATTTGAATGGCGTGTTTGTTTATCTTGTGTATTAATTTCTTTTCTTTATTGAGTTTTTATTATTTTTTTTTGTTGTGGTCTTTGGTTCGAGCCCCTCATCAGACAAAAGAGAGAAAAGATGAAGATGAAAAGTGATTGGTAGATAGATAGATGGATGTAAGTAAATTGACAGATTACAGCCACGCATGAACAAGAGGGAAAAAAAAAAAAATAGTAGTAGTGGTAGTAGCAGTAATAGTGGCAGTAACCTAACCTAACCCAACCCAACCCAACCCAACCCAACCCAGCCCAATCCAATCTAACCCAACCAAACCCCAACCTAATCAGACTGATGTAGTGGTAATTGTTGTAATGATAGTAGTAGTAGTAGTAGTAGCAGTAGCAGTAGTAGTAGTAGTAGTAGTAGTAGTAGTAGTAGTAGTAGTAGTAGTAGTAGTAGCAGGCAACAGAAAGACAAATAGATGTAAACAGCCTCATTACGTGCAAACACACACATCAGTACAAACGCGAGGCATTCATCCCCGCCAGTGACCTTGTGCATATCAACGTGAGAATGAATATAGTGACGCGGTGATGAGGTGACGGGGAGATGGGGTGACGGGGTGACGGGACAGCGAGCACGTTATTACGCCACATTACGACCACAATGAAAACAATATTAACGACCTAATCAGGCTGTTCATTGTCCCTGTTATGACTCTATTTACACCCACACACTCCCTCACACCCACCCAGCCCCTCCAACAGTCACCCCCTCACCCTGTCACCCCGTCACCCCGTCACCCATTCCAGTCCTCTGCCCTGCCACCTCCATTTCCATAATCTATTACTCCTGTGACAGATTCCGTCCTTCTCCCTTGCCGTTCAGTGGTAAAGAGGATTTGTGGTGTGGAAATACGTGAAAATAATCGATATAGAAGTGGTGTTTGATTTGCAACACATCTATGCTACATTATTACACTATCCACGCCCATTCAGACACCACCGCTACACCATAAAGCTTTTATAGACACCTCGACGCAGCAATAACACCATATCATCACTTACCTACCCCCAAAAAATATCACCACCACAATAACAACACCACAAACCCTCACCACCAAACCCTACACCACCTCATCACCACCATCACCCCTAACACATACCCTAGACACCCCACCTTCACCACCACTACCATATCACCACCATCACCACTAAAAGCTCTCCCTAAACACCCCAAGCCATCACCATCATCACCACCATCACCACCATCACCACTGGACGCGCCCGAAGGCAAACAAAGGTCCACCATGTGTCACAAGTCGTGTTAGGGGCGGACAATGAGCGAGGGCGGTGTGGGCGGGGCGGCGTGGGCGTGGCTAGGGGCGGACCAACCATCTGGGGCCTCAAAGTCAGTAGAAGGTTATGTTATTGTTGGCAAAATGTTCCTCTTGTTTCCTCTTAGATTGGGAGAGATGAGAGAGAGAGAGAGAGAGAGAGAGAGAGAGAGAGAGAGAGAGAGAGAGAGAGAGAGAGAGAGAGAGAGAGAGAGAGAGAGTATAAGCAAATAAAGGAAACTGCAAAAAAACAAAAGGACTACAAATGGCAATCCTCTTATTAAAATACTTAACTCTTTCCACTAACCATCCTTATCTAAGAGACAGACACACAGACACACAGACACACAGACACAGACACACAGACACACAGACACAGACACACAGACACACAGACACACAGACACACAGACACACAAACACACAAACACACAGACACACAGACACACAGACACAGACACAGACACACAGACACAGACACACAGACAGACACACAGACACACAGACACACAGACAGACAGACAGACACACAGACATACAGGCAGACAGACAGACACACAGACACACAGACAGACAGACAGACACACAGACAGACACACAGACAGACACACAGACACACATACACACAGACACACAGACACACAGACAGATATACAGACATACAGACACATAGACAGACAAACACGGAAAAACAGACAGACAGACACAGATAGAAAAACAAATAGACAGACAGGCAGACAGACAAACAGACAACAGACAGACACAGAAAAACAGACAGACAGACAGACAGACAGACAGACAGACAGACAAACAGACAGACAGCGACAGAAAAAAAATGAAAAACAAACATACAGACTGACAGAAAAAC
>NC_059267.1:9962458-9977458 GCF_017591435.1 Portunus trituberculatus
TGTTTGTGTGTGTGTGTGTTTGTTTTTGTGGTGTTGGTGCGTTTCTATCGTTTGTTTTTGGTGTGTATGCTTGTGTTGGATGTGTGTGTGTGTGTGTGTGTGTGTGTGTGAGAGAGAGAGAGAGAGAGAGAGAGAGAGAGAGATTATTATGAGAGAGTAGTGTGTGTGTGTGTGTGTGTGTGTGTGTGTGTGTGTGTGTGTGTGTGTGTGTGTGTGTGTGTGTGTGTGTGTGTGCAGTACAACAACCATCAACGATATGAGTAAAAAAAAAAAAAAAATAATAATAGAACGTTGAAAGATATCGAACAGGAAAAAAAAACAAGAATAACAAGAACAAGAACAAGAACAGAATAACAAAGCCAACCACAACACACACACACACACACACACACACACACACACACACACACAGATGAAGAGAATGACGAACAGGAAGAAGAGAAGGAGAATAGGAGCGAAAGAGAGAGAGAGAGAGAGAGAGAGAGAGAGAGAGAGAGAGAGAGAGAGAGAGAGAGAGGGGGGACACAGCAGCAGCAGCACCGACGGGAGTGAGGCGAGGACAGGCGCGGGGGCTTTCGGACGCTCCCAGCCAGCCAATGGAGTTCACACCCTACTTGGTCTACCGGATTAAAAAGAATGGATTACCAGGTTGCCGAGAGTCGCCACACAACACCACCTCCGCTCTTCCCCTGCTCTCACTCCCCTCTCTCCGCCGCTTCTCCCTTCTCCTCCTCCTCACAGGTAGAAACCCAAATTACGTGGCCAGGTAAATTTTTTCAAGGTGGGAATGCTGAATGTGGTTATTTTGCTCGTTATTTGTTGTTTTTTATTGATATTTTCACCTCCTTTGCTTGTCTCGCAATCTGTGGCAACGTTAGACGAAGAGGGCCAGGAGGAATAGGAGGAGAAGGAGGAGGGAGAGAAGGAGGAAGAGGAGGATGGTGAGGGCTATAAAGCGTAGTAATGTTTTTCGTAAAAGTGAAACAGATTCACTAATATAGCAAAGAGTACAGAGATTGTTTTTGTTTGGGGGGCACGGCTAGAGAGAGAGAGAGAGAGAGAGAGAGAGAGAGAGAGAGAGTAATACACACCTTCTCCCCCTCGCCTCACTCTTTTCCTTCCCTCTCGTGGCTCAGAATAACAAAATATCTGCTCATTTTCGCAGTTGGGAGAAGCGTTTTGTGGAGTGGCGGAAAAATGCTACGTTTGTGGGAAGGGCGAGGGAGAGTGGGAGGGAGGATGGGAAAGGGGAGGATTCAAGAGGTTTTTACGGCGTGAGATTCAAGAGAGAGAGAGAGAGAGAGAGAGAGAGAGAGAGAGAGAGAGAGAGAGAGATGGGAACATACTGCAAACAACACTATATAAACATTTTTAGTACCTCTCTCTCTCTCTCTCTCTCTCTCTCTCTCGGGTGAGTTTTGGTGTGGCGTTTAAAAGCCGGTGGCTGTGGTGTGGTGAGTCCTTTGTGGCGTGCGGGGCAGCCTCGGCTTAAAAGAAACCAGCCTCCACGCAGCCCCTGATCCGCACCCACTCAGGAAAAGGACAATGAAAAAAAATGCTGTTATGGATGTGATCACTTTTTATTTTGCAAACTGGCCCGGGGAGTGAGGATTGGGTGTTTTGTGTGATAGTTGTGTGTTTAGTGTGTGTGTGTGTGTGTGTGTGTGTGTGTGTGTGTGTGTTCAGTGGTGGTTCTTGGTCCTCGTCGCGTGGTGTCCTGGGGAGCGAGTCGCCGTGACCTGATTGGCCGGCTGGTCGGTAGTGTCGGCTGGACATCGCCTCGGGATTGGTGGAGGGCGAGTGTTTGGATTAGTGACGTCACAGGTAATCCTCGCCGTGATTGGCTCCTGCCTGGCTTGTGGTCGTTATCACCGGGACTGGCACACAGGATGGAGTGGCTGGACGCGCCGCTCGTGTATAGGTGATCCGGCTAACATGATTGTAGAAGTGTGTGTGTATGTGTGTGTGTGTGTGTGTGTGTGTGTGTGTGTGTGTGTGTGTGTGTGTGTGTGTGTGTGTGTGTGTGTGTATGTGTGTGTGCGCGGGGCGTGGGCGGCGGGCCAGGGCGGCGTGGCGCCTGGGACACTGTCTGGTATATACACTGAGGGTCTATGCATCCGTCATGTATATGATACATGAGGCACACTGAGGGCTATGCACAGTATGTACAGGGTCACGTGACGACGCGGCTGACTAGACGTGGCAAGGGAACAGCTGACGACATAACAACCTGACGCTAGGGAGTCACGGGGCGGCGGGAACAGCTACAGCCATGTCCGCCCCCACCCTCCCCGCGCACACGTGGGGTCCCGCCCCTCACCGGCCGCTCCTCCCATGCCGCTCATCACAGCCAAGAGGCGAGCTGCTTCTGTAACTCAGCGAGTGTCCGGGTGAGGAGCGGCGGCGGCGACTCAGGGACTGTCTTGAGCACTGGGAGACGGGCGGGGCAGGGCAGGGCGGGGCGGAGCGGGGCGGGGCGGGTGGTCGGGAGTGATATTATATGAAATGAAGCCCAAGGATGGGCGGTGGTGCCCGGCCACCCCGCGCCCACGAGACAGCGGGGGACTAGAGGCTGACGGGCACTGGTATCTGGGGCGCGGGCCGCCCACCGGTGCGGGAACGAAGTGTCTTTGGCTTGACGTGAGGGACGACCTGGCCGCCGTGACCTGCCCGTCAGGAGGCAGCGGCTAGGTGGGCGAGCAGCAGCCATCAGCCCAGCAGGGAGGGAATCTTGTGCAGGTAGGGCGCGGCCGAGGCAACAGGCAGCGCGGGCGGCGCGATGAGGAAGGGGTTCATGAAGTGGGAGGGCAGGGGCGGCGGCATGTTGTGGGGGGAGTGCGAGAGCGAGGTGAGGGCTGCCATGCTGGTGGGCAGCGAGGCGGTGCTGCCCACCAGTGAAGGCAGCACCGAGAACTGTCGCGGTAGGGGCACCGTGGAGGAGCCGGCGTGCGAGGCGCCCTCGGCCACGGGCGACACGGAGGGCGACGAGGACGTGTAGGGCGAGTTGTCGTGCAGTTTGCGCATGTGCTTCTTGAGGTCGAAGTTGCGGCAGAATCCCTTGCCGCAGATGGAGCACTGGAAGGGCTTCTTGTCGTTGTGGGTGTGCATGTGGAAGGTGAGGTTGTACACCTGGTGGAAGGCCTTGTTGCACACGTGGCACTTGTACGCCTTCTCGCCAGAGTGGGTCAGCTTGTGGTTCTTGTAGTTGCCCTTCTGGTGGAAGCCTTTGCCGCAGAACTCACACACGAACGGCTTGTAGCCCTGGTGGATCCTGACGTGCGTGTTGAGCGTGGAGGACCTGCCGACACACACCACCTCGTTACTCCCTCACACACCCAGCAGTGGCCTGTCATCACGCCCTCATCACCTCACGTCACTACAGGGGAGGGGAACTATTCTCGCCTCCCCTCCACTCCTCAGCTACACACCTACTACTACTACTACTACTACTACTACTACTACTACTACTACTACTACTACTACTACTACTACACCTTAACTCGACATGTTGACAAAAAAGTGAGTCCTCAAATATATTCATGAACTATTAAACTGAATATTATCAGGTAACTGACGCGATGAATTAAGTATTGACTGAGTATATATATCTGACTCAAACCCTGACTGACTGACAGACTGACTGACTGAACGAGTGAATAAATACCACACTCAAACCTTGACTGACTGACTGAATGAATGAATAGATATCACACTCAAACTTTGACTGACTCACTGACACACTGACATTAACTGACTAAATACTAAACTCAAACCCCAACTAACTAATTAACTAACTAACTAACTGACTGACTAAATAGCAGCGTGACTCACCTGTTGAAACATTTCCCACACGTCTGACACTTGTGCGGCTTCTCCGAGGTGTGAATGATCTTGTGGCGGCACAACGTGGACGCCTGGCGGAACCCCTTGCCACACACCTGCAGCGGGGAGAGGGAGAGAAGGCAGGCTGTTAGATAACTGCAGTGGAGTGAATAGTTGTTAGGTGGAGCGTGGTGGATTGCGGTTTGCACTGTTGGACGGATTGAAGTGGTGTTCTCTAGATATTTATTTCCTTATTTATTCAGTAATTTGTCATGTTTATGTTTTGCGTGTGTCTAGTTGATTTATTTACCGTATTTACCATTTTTTTTATACGGAATCGAGAGTAGCAAGAGAGAGAGAGAGAGAGAGAGTGGTCCCCTTACCTTACACACGAAAGGGCGGGCGCCAGTGTGTACAGGCATGTGGCGCGTCAGGTTGTAGTGTGCGTTGAAAATCTTGCCACATTCAGGACATGTAAACGTCTTCTGCGCTTTGCCCACACCCACTCCCCCACCCACACCCCCACCCCCGCTCCCGCCCACCACGCCCACACCCTTCTTGGCGCCCACCACTTCCGCCACCACCACCCCGGGCGTGTTCGTGGCGATGGTGGCGAGGCTGGTGCTGCCGGGCGTGGTTGGGGATGTGGTGTGGGCGGGGGAGGGCGTGGGTATTCCTCTGGTTGCTGGTGTGGGCGGTGATGTGACGCTGAGGGGCTTGGCTGTGGGGAAAAAGAAAGATGTGAGGGACAGGTATGTGTGTGTGTGTGTGTGTGTGTGTGTGTGTGTGTGTGTGTGTGTGTGTGTGTGTGTGTGTGTGTGTGTGAGAGTGTGGCCTTGTGTCGTGTTTCTACATTCACCTCGTGTATAATAAATCTTTCCCTCACTCAAGTTTTACAATGCGTGCGAGATTTAAATAATAATAATACATTTCATCTACTGTTTTTCCCCCTCCCTTTCTCTTTCCTGGTACAACGATGCTATTTTTTCTATTTTATTTCATTTTTTTGTGTAATCTTACTAGTTTCAACTTGCTAAGCAGATTACATTTTTTTCATCCTATCTTTAGCGCAGCGGTTCACGGGCTGGAGGAGCGAAGAGGGGTAACAGCAGCATAGGATTTACCTGTCTGGGGGGACGGAGGTGAGCTGGGGGCGGTGACAGGGGGCCCAGGACGACTAACACCCCCTGCACCCCCATCTCCAGGCCTCCCCGCCCCTCCCACTCCCGGGGCAGGGAGAGGGATGTATGGAGGGGCTGGGGATGTGGCTGGGGATGAGCGGGGTCTGGTCTCCTCGGGTACTCTCGGGGAGGAGGAGCGAGCGGGGGAGGGTGGCGTGGTGGTGCAGGTGGTGGTGGTGGTTGTGGTGGTGGTGGTGGCGATGGTGGTGCGGGAGAGGGCAGCGGGACCCGTCATGGAGAGGTCGTAGGGGCGTGGTACTGGGGAGTCTGATGTGGCCTTCGTCGTCGCCTGCGGGAGGAGGAAAAAGGTGATGAGAGAGAGAGAGAGAGAGAGAGAGAGAGAGAGAGAGAGAGAGAGGGGAAGGGAAGTGGATGATAAGACTGATTTGAAAGAAGGAAGGAAGGTAGTAGATACGAGACAGAATGATAAAGAGAGATAAAAGAGAGAATGAAAGGGAGAATAAAAGAGAGATGAGAGGGAGAGATACTAAAAAAAGAAGATGGATGGATGATAAGGCTGATAAGAATGAGGGAGGTAGAAAGGGGGAAGATTGACATGGTACAGAATAAGAGAAAGAGGTACGTAGATATCTTAAGAGTGATACATACAAGATAGAATAAGAAAAGAGAGAGAAGGGAATGATATGACAAACAGACATGAAGAAGTGAATGAGGACGGAATAGAGACACACAACACATGATGAAGAAGAATAAATGAATAAACAAAGGTAAATAAGACATGGTAATTCGATAAGACTAAAAGAAATAAAAAGAAAAAAGAAAAACAATCAATTTATTGGCACGAAATATTAACACGCTTACTATTGGCTGATATAAAAAAAGAAGGAAAAAAAGTACATTTCTAATTGGCTCTCCTTCCTACGACTTTGTTATTTGACTTACCTTACCTAACCTAACCTAACCTAACCTAACCTAGCCTAACCTTACCTAACCTTACCTAACCTAACCTAACCTAACCTAACCTAACCTAACCTAACCTAACCTAACCTAACCTAACCTTAACCTAACCTAACCTAACCTAACCTAACCTAACCTTACCTTACCTTACCTTACCTAACCTAACCTAACCTCCCGAAGACTTCTATCACTTGACTTACGGAGGTGTAGACGAGAGAAGGGGCGGGAGAGGTCTGCGTCTGCGCCTGCGTCCGCCCCTTCAGGAGGTCGAGGCGTGTGAAAGCTGAGAGGGCGTGGGGCGTGAGTCTGTGGGCGGGTGCGGGGCTGAGGTGGGCGGCAGCGGGCGGCGGGGGTAGCGGCGCGGGCTGCGAGGTGGTGGAGGCGGAGGGGGAGGGTCTGTCAGAGGCACTGGAGGAGGGAAAGACACCTCCAGCCTGTGGAGAGAGAGAGAGAGAGAGAGAGAGAGAGAGAGAGAGAGAGAGAGAGAGAGAGAGAGAGAGAGAGAGAGTTACGTTATTATTATTATTATTATTATTATTATTATTATTATTATTATTATTATTATTATTATTATTATTATTATTATTATTATTATTATTATTATTATTATTATTATTATTATTATTATTATTATTATTATTATTATTATTATTATTATTATTATTATTATTATTGTTATTGATTATTATTATTATTATTATTATTATTATTATTATTATTATTATTATTATTATTATTATTATTATTATTATTATTATTATTATTATTATTATTATTATTATCATTATTATTATTATCATTATTATTATTTTTATTATCAACATTTTCATTATCAGTATCATGATCAGCACTACTACTACTACTACTACTACTACTACTACTACTACTACTACTAGCAATATCCCCCTCACCACCCACATCACCCTTCTCCCCAGCCCCTTCCACGTCCCTCTCCCTCCCCTCACCGTGGTCGTACCTGGTAGTAGTGGTAGAGGAAGGGGTAGTGGGCGAGGAGGTCCCTGGCGCGGGGGTCGTGTAGAAGTTCCTTGGCTCGCCCCTGCTGCTGGGGGAGAGGGGGGTGGTGGTGGTGGTGGTGGTCGTACAGTGCCCTCAGCCCCGCCAGTCTTGGGTCGTGGAGGTCTCGCAGACTGGCGTGGGGGTCGTGGAAGGTGTTGGGGTCCAGGGGTCGTCTTGCCACTAAGGGTCGTACTGGGGTAGGGGTTGGGGAGGCAGCCTTGGTCACCTGGAGAAGGGAAAGGTGTGTTAGCATTGTTAGTAGGTAGTAGTAGTAGTAGTAGTAGTAGTAGTAGTAGTAGTAGTAGTAGTAGTAGTAGTAGTAGTAGTAGTAGTATTGTAGTGATGGTGATGATAGTAGTAGTAGTAGTAGTAGTAGTAGTAGTAGTAGTAGTAGTAGATAGTGATGATAGTAGTAGTAGTAGTAGTAGTAGTAGTAGTAGTAGTAGTGGCGAAAACAGTAAAACAAGTAGCCAAGATCAAAACAAAACAAGAGGCCCCGTTAGAAAGGCAGAAACACACCACCATTAGCGTCAGTGCGGCGTGAGTGACTTCTACTCGTGTTTACATTACTTCGCACCTTCTGACCTTCATTCCTCCGTCACTGCAGCTTCCTATGGTGCGTGGTGAGTACAGGTGATAGTGTAAGGTGCTGTGATGATGCGTGGTGACTGTGGTGAGTGAGGAACGAGTGGTGAGTGAAGAAATAAGAGGAAAAACATTTGGTATATTTGTGCCTCGCTTTACTTATACATTTTGCTGTTAGTGATGATGTTATGTGGTTTGATGATGGTGTCAATGGTGTATGAGTGTATGGTGTGGCCAGCTACAGAGTGGCGTCAGGAGTACCAACAGATGCGGCGACTGTTAGACCACGGAAAAAAAAAAATCCTTTACATATAGTTTTAATTATTGCGATATTTTTTTCGTTTTAGACTAATATTTCTTAATTAACTTTTCTATTTATTTATTTATTTATTTATTAGTAATCGTGAAATGCGTGGTGTGTGTGTCTTTGAGCTGGCAGGCGTGTAGCATGTGACAAATCTTAAACGCTTATTCTCTCATTACAACCATTTTCCAAGGCCACGGAGATGATAAACTGTATAATCAAGACTGTTTCTTCTATCAGTAATACAGAAATCATGTTCATCTGTCACTAGAACCATAAGAATCACCCTTAAAAACTCGTGTGACTTCAAGTAAAGCCTTTAGAAAGTAGTGGTGTGGCTCTGAAATGTTTCATAATATGGTCTTTAAACGCTGCCTCTCCTGTCACCAGTGTTTTAAAAAGCCGCAGAGATCACTAGCCGGGTTGTCAACGGTGTGTGTCCTGTCTGTGGTGTAGAGGTCAGGTGTGTCTCGTATCAGTGGTGTAGAAGCCAGGTGTGTGTCGTGTCAGTTGTGTAGAAGCCAGGTGTGTGTCGAGTGAGGGGCCTGTGTGCGTCGAGTGAGGGGTCTGCGTGCGTCGAGTGAGGGGTCTGTGTGTGTCGAGTGAGGGGTCTGTGTGCGTCGAGTGAGGGGTCTGCGTGCGTCGAGTGAGGGGTCTGTGTGCGTCGAGTGAGGGGTGTGTGTGCGTCGAGAGAGGGGTCTGTGTGCGTCGAGTGAGGGGTCTGTGTGCGTCGAGTGAGGGGTCTGTGTGCGTCGAGTGAGGGGTCTGTGTGCGTCGAGTGAGGGGTGTGTGTGCGTCGAGTGAGGGGTGTGTGTGCGTCGAGTGAGGGGTGTGTGTGTCTCGAGTGAGGGGTCTGTGTGCGTCGAGTGAGGGGTCTGTGTGCGTCGAGTGAGGGGTGTGTGTGTGTCGAGTGAGGGGTCTGTGTGCGTCGAGTGAGGGATCTGTGTGCGTCGAGTGAGGGGTCTGTGTGCGTCGAGTGAGGGGTGTGTGTGTGTCGAGTGAGGGGTCTGTGTGCGTCGAGTGAGGGGTGTGTGTGCGTCGAGTGAGGGGTCTGTGTGCGTCGAGTGAGGGGTGTGTGTGCGTCGAGTGAGGGGTCTGTGTGCGTCGAGTGAGGGGTCTGTGTGCGTCGAGTGAGGGGTCTGTGTGCGTCGAGTGAGGGATCTGTGTGCGTCAAGTGAAGGGTGTGTGTGTGTCGAGTGAGGGGTCTGTGTGCGTCGAGTGAGGGGTCTGTGTGCGTCGAGTGAGGGGTCTGTGTGCGTCGAGTGAGGGGTCTGTGTGTGTCAGTGAGGGGTCTGTGTGCGTCGAGTGAGGGGTCTGTGTGCGTCGAGTGAGGGGTCTGTGTGTGTCGAGTGAGGGGTCTGTGTGCGTCGAGTGAGGGGTCTGTGTGCGTCGAGTGAGGGGTCTGTGTGCGTCGAGTGAGGGGTGTGTGTGTGTCAGTGAGGGGTCTGTGTGCGTCAGTGAGGGGTCTGTGTGCGTCGAGTGAGGGTCTGTGTGCGTCAGTGAGGGGTCTGTGTGCGTCAAGTAAAGGGTGTGTGTGTGTCGAGTGAGGGGTCTGTGTGTGTCGAGTGAGGGGTCTGTGTGCGTCGAGTGAGGGGTGTGTGTGTCGAGTGAGGGGTCTGTGTGCGTCGAGTGAGGGGGGTGTGTGTGTCGAGTGAGGGGTCTGTGTGCGTCGAGTGAGGGGTCTATGTGTGTCGAGTGAAGGGGTTGGTGACATGTACTGAACGAGTATCCTTTAATGTGACTCTATCCCTTATACGAGTATTATGCTTATAAGTTCAGCGTTATTCTCTCTCTCTCTCTCTCTCTCTCTCTCTCTCTCTCTCTCTCTCTCTCTCTCTCTCTCTCTCTGGATTACAAATGGGCGGAATTACAAGGTTTTCCTGTCTCACTTTTTTTTTTTTTTTCATTTCTAAGTTTTATTTTCTCGTACTGTTCTTTTTAACTCCAGCGTTCCGTCTCTCCTTCCGCTCTTCTTCCTATTCGTGTGTCTTTATTTTCTGGCCCGGTCTGCCTCCAGCTGTGTAAATCAAAATAATGCGTATAATTTCATGCAACGATAAGCAAGATCCATCGAGAACCACCTCCTCCACTACCGCCACTTCTTTCTCACCACCACCACCATCACCATCACCACCACCATTTCTTACTTACCACCATCATCATCACCACCACCGCCATTTCTTTCTTACCGCCACCATCACCACTTCCTCATCACCACCACCGTCTCCCATAGTCACCATTCTCATCACCACCACCTCACACTCACCACCATTATCTCACACTCACCGCCACCTCCTCACACTCACCACCATCACATCACACTCAGCTTCACCACCACCAACACTACCACCACCATCACCGCCACTCACCTCCGTCACCTTGACCCGCTTGGGCGTGGGCTCCATGATCCTGTCGATGGAGAAGGCGAGGGGCGCCCTGCTGCGGGTATGGGTGTGGGCGGCGGGACTGGGCGGCCGGTCCTCCTCGGGCGTGTGGGCGGTGGGGCTCCGTCTTGGGCTGCGGTCTGGGGTGCGCCGCATGGAGCTTGGGGGTCGGTGTGGGTGTGGTGGCGGGGAGGGCGGCAGGGCTGAGGCGTGGGGCTCCTGTGGAGACGTGTGTCTAGGAACATCAGTGTCCTCATCGCCCTCAGCACTCAGTCTCCTTTGCAGGGCGTCCGTGAGGGCCCTGTGGAGAGGCACGGCCTGCTCTCCCACGCCACCCTGCACCCGGGCCACTGCCACGCCCTCAGGCATCTTGCTAGACGCGAATGGCGGCGGGCTGTCCTCGGCGGCGGCCATGGGGCTGTATTGCATGGGCTTCTTTTCAGTATCCCCGTGGCGCCTCACTACTGCAGGAGACTGAGGCGCGGCGCGGCGGTGAGGCCAAGGGTTGTGCAGCCCTGGCCAGGCAGCCCGCGGCTGATTACATACCTGCGGGAGGAGAAGGCAGTCGATGAGGAAGAGGATGACATGACATGGAAGGGAGGAGAAAGACGAAAAACAGTGGAAGAAATGCTACGAGGAGGAGGAGGAGGAGGAGGATTCCATTAGTCGCGGCCACACGGGGATGATTACAGGGCCGGTGCCACTGACGAAGAATATCCTGTTGCCAAAAGCTGCCACCCTGACCCGAGTTAGTGGAGTAATTTAGTGTGAAAAATCCATCAGCGGCAGAGGACACGAGGGGCGCGGCTGCGATCACACGGCGGCGCGAGGAAATAAAAACACAAACTCCAGGAGAGACAGAATGACTGAGTGGCCTCCCTAACAATACTCACACATCACGTGACCTCTCGCTGCCATTACTCTCCTCTCCTCCTCGCCCTCCCTATCTTCCTCCCTCCCTCCCTCCCTCCCTCCCCCGCACTGTGACCACTTCCCGGCCGGCTCTGTCCTTTCACTCCAGCTTCTGCAAGTGCACAGTTTCAACACAGAGGCGCTTTTATCCTAGGGGCCCTGCATAATGGCCCTCCCAAGCACTCTGCATGCGCCGCTCAAGCCAGGGTCGGCAAGGGGCGCGGGTCGCTCCTCTAAATAGAAGCTAAGAAGTGAACAATGAAACCCATTTAGGAGTGAAAGCCGCCCAATATCCTGAGAAGCGGGGACACAAAGCCTCAGCGCCGACGACTTGGGAAACGCCTCGCGAACCGGCCCAAGCTGAAGCCTCATCTCCCCACACCTCCTCCACCGCCGCCTCCTCCTCCTCCTCCACACCTCCACTTCCTCCACCTCCTCCACCTCTTTTTCTTTTCACTTCCCACTCATAAGAACATTTCCAGAGACTCCGTTTTCCTCAAGCTTAGGAAAAAATCTCATCGTAATCTGAGTTTTTTCCTCCACCGCTCCTTTCCCTGGGCGGGCGACCCCGAGGCGCGGCGGCGGCACACAAGGGAACAATCTCGGTGCACTTTGCCTTCTTCGTGAGCAGTCAAAATGAAAGAAATCAAAATGGCTGCCACCAGCAAGGTTAGTGTGTCATAATTCACCCAGCTTTCCCTCGCCGGTTCAGTAGCCGCAGTGGGGCGAGGCGCGGCCCGGCGCGGCGAGCGGCGGCGGGGCTGAGCGAAGACTTGTGGTTCTCTCAGGGCTCAGAGTGGCGCGCTGCCCCCCACGGCGCTCAGATATTGAAGCACCACCCGACGGCGCCGCCACCTTGGCCACGGAAATGGACTGCATCAGCTAACAAAAATACCCTTTTACGCCGGCACGCGCCCTAACCCCACCCCACACCCCACCCCCCACTACCTCAGCGAGGGCCACACTGGGGCGCCGGGGACCACACACGGGGGCGGGGATTGCTAGGCCCCCCTTCCCCCTCCCCCGTCTCCCCGTCCCTCCCACGCGGTGGCCACACTCTTAAAGAATTGTTTCTTCGACCCCAGGTTAAAGGAGGCTCAGTGATCGTTCCTTTGGCCATCTCGTGTGTCTGTCTGCCTGCTTGCTGTGTTTCACTGTTTCACTGTTTGTTTGATCTGCTGCAGTCTCTGACGAGACAGCCAGACGTTACCCTACGGAACGAGCTCAGAGCTCATTATTTCCGATCTTCGGATAGGCCTGAGACCAGGCACACACCACACACCGGGACAACAAGGTCACAACTCCTCGATTTACATCCCGTACCTACTCACTGCTAGGTGAACAGGGGCTACACGTGAAAGGAGACACACCCAAATATCTCCACCCGGCCGGGGAATCGAACCCGGTCCTCTGGCTTGTAAAGCCAGCGCTCTAATCACTGAGCTACCGGGTGTGTGTGTGTGTGTAATTCACCTCGGTCTTCTGCTGGTCACCCAGCCAGTCTTCTCCATTACGGAGCGAGCTCAGAGCTCATAGACCGATCTTCGGCTATAACTGAGACACAACACACTCCACACACCGGGACAGCGAGGCCACAACCCCTCGAGTTACGTCCCGTACCTATTTACTGCTATGTGAACACACCCCACACATTAAGAGCCGCGCCCATTTGCCTCGCCGCCCCGGGACTCGAACCCGGCCCTCTCGATTGTGAGTCGAGCATGCTAACCAATACACTACGCGGTGTGTGTGTGTGTGTGTGTGTGTGTGTGTGTGTGTGTGTGTGTGTGTGTGTGTGTGTGTCTCTCTCTCTCTCTCTCTCTCTCTCTCTCTCTCTCTCTCTCTCTCTCTCTCTCTCTCTCTCTCTCTCTCTCTCTCTCTCTCTCTGTGTGTGTGTGTGTGTGTATGTGTGTGTGTGTGTGTGTGTGTGTGTGTGTGTGTGTGTTTTGTGTATGTGTGTGCATGCGTGCGTGCGTGCTTACGTACATGCGTGTGTGTGTGCCTGTCTATCACTGTGCACTTCCGTCCGTTTGCCTGTCTGTCAATATCTCTTATCTTTGATTTTACTCGTATTGTGAATCGATCTGTCTGCTCATCTCTCAACCTATTTCTGTCTGTTTGTGTGTCTGTCTGTCTGTCTCTAACCATCTATCTGTCTGTGTCAATCCATCCTTTATCTATCAATTTATCTTTATCATATCCTTCACATTCAAGGCTCAACCAACAATACAAGGCTTGCGTCAGTGTCTCGCTCTGAAGCACCCATGACAACTTTCACCCTCAGTGTTACCATAATATTACTTCACCATGATCTGTACAGTGGCCCAGTAATTCACCTCTCCTCCCGTTATTTACAAGGCTTGCGTCACTGTCTAGCTCAGAAGCACCCGGGACAACTTTCACCCTCAGTGTTACCATAATATTACTTCACCATGATCTGTACAGTGGCCCAGTAATTCACCTCTCGTCCCGTTATTTACAAGGCTTGCGTCACTGTCTCGCACTGAAGCACCCGTGACAACTTTCATCCTCAGTGAATAATATTGCTCCATGATCTGTACAGTGACCCATTAATTCATCTCTCCCCTGTTACTCGTCCCACATGTACGTACGATTATTCATCTTTGTATTTCGTATGTTATTTTCCTGGTTGCTATCTACGTTTTCTTGAGTTATACCTTTCATACTTATTCGTCGTTTTCTTTTTGTATATTTCAATAAGATCTATAGATTTGATTTTTTCGTGTTATTGTTTTATTTAAGTCTGTAATGTTTTGTGGAGTTAATAAGTTGAGTTTGTCTCTATGTTACTCATTGCGATTATTCTTCCTCATTTTGTTTTGCAAGTAGTGGTTTGAGTCTAACTATTTCCTGGCCAGTTTATCAATCTGTCTGCCTATCTGTCTGTCTGTCTGCCTATCTGACTGTCTGTCTCGCTATCTATATCTATGTCTCTATCTGTCTATCTGGCTATCTATATCTATCTGTCTGTCTGTCTGTCTGCCTATCTGTCTGTCTATCTGGTTATCAATATCTATCTGTCTCTGTCTTTATCTATCTGTCTGTCTGTCTGTCTATCTGGCTATCAATATCTATCTGTCTCTGTCTGTCTGTCTGTCTATCTGGCTATCAATATCTATCTGTCTCTGTCTGTCTGTCTGTCTGTCCGTCCGTCTATCCTTTTACATATCAATGAATCTGTCCTTTTTTTTTTATCATTCAATACTTTATCTCATGATCGAGAAGCACAATTTTCCTTGTCGTGTTTCCAATCCTCTCATTCTCCATTCAGATCCCCCATTTCATTTATATCCTTCTCTTATCTCCCTTTTATTCATTTTTATTCCCTTATTCACTTCTATACTTCACTTTTCACTTCTCTTCCTCCCATTCTCCATTATTTCCCATTCATTTATCCTTCTCATTTTTAACATCTCAAGTCCCCATTATTTTTAGCCTTCTTCCCTTTTACCTTTCTTTTTCCTCCCCATCATCTCGTAATCCTATCATTCCCCATTATCCCCCATTCATTTGTATCCTTCCTTAACTATGACATTAAACCCCATTAATAGCACTATTATCTTCCCCACACTCCATAATATCGCTTCCAATCCCCCATTATCTATTATTCCCCATTCATTTGATTTCTCCATCTCGAAAAACCCATGATTTTTACCACCCATCTTTCTTCTCACCCCCCCCCCTTCCTTTCCCTTCACTTCCCCATGATATTCACTTCCCACACCCATTTCCCTATTATAAAACCCATTAACTTCCATTTTTCACTAGTTTACTTCATAAAAACCCATTAAATTTACTACCATTACCTTCCCTTCATCTCACCCATTAACATCTTCCCAATACTTTCCCTTCATTT
>NC_059267.1:9984958-9987458 GCF_017591435.1 Portunus trituberculatus
ACACCTGACGTAACGAATAATTAACCTGTGTGTGTGTGTGTGTGTGTGTGTGTGTGTGTGTGTGTGTGTGTGTTTTCGTATTGGTTAAAAATGTGGGATGGAGGTGAAAGGAGGAAGAAATGAAGGAAAGAAGGCTGAAGGGAGAGATGGAAGAAGGGAATGAGGGAAGGAAAGAGGGAATAAAGGAACGATTGAAGGAAGGAGGGAAGGAAGGAAATAGAAGAGAAAAGATTATATTTTCTCTTATTTTCTTTTTTTATGTATTGATCGTCATATAATAGTAAAGAAAATGGAGTGATAGTTGTAGTAGTAGTAGTAGTAGGGGTAATGGTGGTGGTGGTGGTGGTGGTAGTAGTGAATAGTAAGAATAAAGTAGTGGTAGTAGTAGTAGTAGTAGTAGTAGTAGTGGTGGTGGTGGTGGTGATGGTGATGGTAGTGAAGAATAGTAGGAAGAACAATAAAGTGGTGGTAGTAGTAGTAGTAGTGTAGTGGTGGTGGTGGTGGTGGTGGTGGCGGGAAGTGGTTGGAGTCACGCACAACACCACAGTCTGATAAATTACACAAGTACCCCCCTCTCCCCTCTCCCCTCTCTCCCCTCTTTCCTTCATCTATCTCTCCCTCCCCTTTGACTCCTCCCCTCTCCCTTCTCTCCATCTTTCTCCTTTGCTACTCCCTCCTCCATCTTTGGATAGATTTCCTTTGTAACCTCTTCCCGTCTTTCATTTCCCCTCTTTTTCTCCCAGTTTGCTTCCTCATCTTCTCTTTTTTCGTATTTCATTTATTATTTCTTTTAATCTTTTTCCTTTTTCTTATCCAACCTCATGATTTTTTTGTTTTTTTTATTTTTTCTCCCCTCTTTTTCCCCTCATTTTGCTTTTTCCATCATTCCTCATTTTTATTTCTTTTCTTTCATATCTTATCAAACCTCATTATTTCCCTCCTTCTTCCCCTCTTTCCTTTACCATCTCTTCCTCTTTTTCTTTATTTTCCTCCTTTTCATTACTTTCCCCTTTCTTTCCCCTCACACATACTATCTAACAATTATTTCCCTATTCTCCCCTCATTCCTCTTCCTTCACACTACATCTCCTTGCTTCCTTAACCTTTCCCCTCTTCCTCTTCCTCCCCTCTCTCTCTCCCCTCACTTTGCACTGTCTTTTTCACCCTTCTCCTCCTCCATTTACCTCCTTGGTGTGTCAGGATCCCCTCTCCCTCTCTCTCTCTCTCTCCCCTCTTTCCCCTCAGTAGTTCCAAGTGGCGCGCTTCCCCACAGTGCCACTTCTGCGTCCCAGCGGTCTCGTAAGTGCCACACTCACGCACGAAGGCAGGTTGGTGTGCCAGGTGCGAGGTGTGAGTGAGGGGGAGAGGGGGTTTTGTGGGGGAAGGTAATGTGTTGAGGGAGGGGAGAGGGAAGGGGTAGTGTGTGTGTGTGTGTGTGTGTGTGTGTGTGTGTGTGTGTGTGTTGGTACTGTTGTTGTTGTTGTTGTTTTGATGATAATAGTAGTAATGACGGCAGTAGCAATAATAGTAGTAGTGAGAGAATTGTAGTAGTAGTGGTAGTAGTAATAGTTGTAATAGTAGTAGTAGTAGTAGTAGTAGTAGTAGTAGTAGTAGTAGTAGTAGTAGTAGTAGTAGTAGTAGTAGTAGTAGGTTGTAATAGTAATAGTAGTAGTTGTAATAGTAGTAGTAGTAGTAGTAGTAGTAGTAGTAGTAGTAGTAGTAGTAGTAGTAGGTTAGTAGCAACAGGATCAGTAAAGCAAAAAGATAATAATAACAATAGTGACAATAACAATAATAAAAAGAAGAAAAAAAAACAAGAACATTAATAAAACAAAGGAAAGAAAACACACCACCACCACCACCACCACCAACAACAACAACAACAACAACAATCACAACCAAGAACAGAAACCACCACAGATTTATCATATTTGTCCTTTCTCTCTCTCTCTCCCTCTCCCTCCCTCTCCCTCTCTCCCTCCCTCCCCCCCTCCAGAGCATGACGCTGTGGAGGAATCCCAAGGGAGAGAAACAGAGGGGAAAGGGGAGGGAAGGGAGAGGGATGGGAGAGGGGAGAGGGGAGGGAGTGTGAGGGGAAGGGTTGCTGGTGCCCTTAATTTATCTAGGAACACAAAGGGCGGCGTGGGAGTGAGGGGAAGACTCTCTCTCTCTCTCTCTCTCTCTCTCTCTCTCTCTCTCTCTCTCTCTCTCTCTCTCTCTCTCTCTCTAGTCACAATTCATTTTCGCTTCCAAAATCATGACAGAGAGAGAGAGAGAGAGAGAGAGAGAGAGAGAGAGAGAGAGAGAGAGAGAGAGAGAGAGAGAGAGGAGGAGAGACACAGAGAGAGAGAGAGAGAGACACACACAGAGAGAGAAAGAGATAGATAGATAGATAGATAGAGAGAGAGAGAGAGAGAGAGAGAGAGAGAGAGAGAGAGAGAGAGAGAGAGAGAGAGACTTCCCTACCCTCACCCCCCTTTTGCGTAACCTTCCTGAGTTGC
>NC_059267.1:9992458-10002458 GCF_017591435.1 Portunus trituberculatus
AAAGTAGGAAAGAGTAGAAAGATGGAAAAAGAGGAGGAGGAGGAGGAGGAGGAGGAGGAGGAGGAGGAGGAGGAGGTAATAACAGAAAGTGAGATTAGAAAAATGATGAAGATAGGAAAGGGAGAACTGAAGAATGAAGGAAAGAAAGGAAAAAAAAGAGAGGAGAAGGAAGAAGAAGAAAATTGAAAGATGTGTTAGCAGGTGAAGAAAAGGAAGAAGAAGGAAGAACAGGGAGAAGAAATAACAAAAATATGAGAGAAAGTAGAATGAGGCAGAGAAGATGATGAAAAGGAGGAGAAGCAGCAGAATAAAGATAAGGACAAGAAGGAGGAAGAGAAAGAAGAAATCAGAAAAGAAAGAAAGAGAAAAAAGAAGAAAATTGAGGAAGAGGAAAAGGAAGAGGAGAAAAAAGGAAGAGGAGTAAAAGGAAGAGGAGGAGGAAGAGAAGGGAGCGATGGAGTCCACAGCTCTTTCGTCATTTCTCCTCCTCCTCCTCCTCCTCCTCCTCCTCCTCCTCCTCCTCCTCCTCCTCCTATCGATATTTGACACTCGGAATCAATCAAATTATTTTCTGTGATCCCATCCTGAGGTTCAAAGGCGGAAGGGTGGCGGTGGTGGTGGTGGTGGTGGTGGTGGACCCATATGGCGCCGTGCGGGTGATGGTGGTCGTGGTGGTGGTGGTGGTGGTGGTGGTGGTGATGTTGGTGGTGATTTGTGTCTCTTTGTTTATTCTCCTGTTGATTAATAGTGTGTGTGTGTGTGTGTGTGTGTGTGTGTGTGTGTGTGTGTGTGTGTGTGTGTGTGTGTGTGTGTGTGTGTGTGTGTGTGTGTGTTATTATTGTATATCCACCAACTTTCTCTCTCTCTCTCTCTCTCTCTCTCTCTCTCTCTCTCTCTCTCTCTCTCTCTCTCTCTCTCTCTCTCTCTCTCTCTCTCTCTCTCTCTCCATGCACCACTTTATCACGAGGGTAATTCTATGAAAAGACACGCCCCCCCCTCTTTCCCTTTCCCTCCCCTTGTCCTCCTCACCCCTTTGACGTGATGGGAGGGGAAGAGAAGGGAGGGGGAGAGGGTGGAGGTAAAGGGTGTGGAGGAAGGGGAGGCAGGAGGGGAGAGATAAAGGAAGGAGGGAGGCATCTCTCTCTCTCTCTTTCTCCCTCTCTCTCTCTCTCTTTCTCTCGTCTTGTGTTGCTGTTAAACTGTTTTCTTTCATTAATTAGTTCGGGTGATTGTGACGAGGAGGGAGAGGACGTGTGCCATATGTGAGAGAGAGAGAGAGAGAGAGAGAGAGAGAGAGAGAGAGTTGAAGTGAAATATTTCCTCTACTTATTTGATTTTCTTACTTCTCTCTCTCTCTCTCTCTCTCTCTCTCTCTCTCTCTCTCTCTCTCTCTCTCTCTCTCTCTCTCCCCTAACATATCTTTAATTTTCCTCCTCTCTTTAGTCTTTTTCCTCCTCCCTTTTACCTCCCCTTCTATTTTTTTTCCATGCCTTCTTCTTCCACTTATCTTTTCTTCCCTTCTCTCCACTTTTCCCTCTTCCCGCCCTCCTCTTCTCCCCCCTTCCCTCCTTCTGTCCTCTCCCTCTCTCCACTCGAACTGAGGGAGGGATTTGACCAAGTGTCTGTCTGTAATTAGAGAGAGAGAGAGAGAGAGAGAGAGAGTAGTAGTAGTAGTAGTAGTAGTAGTAGTAGTAGTAGTAGTAGTAGTAGTAGTAGTAGCAGCAGCAGCAGTAGTAGTAGTAGTAGTAATAGTAGTACGTAATCTGTTATTCTTTCCTACATTCTAAAAAAAAAAATAATAATTTAATATATTTCCTTTATTGTTAGTTTCATTCTTTATACATGACTAAGCTATCTCTCTTCTCACATCTCCTGAACCGTGGCGATCACTCTTCACCACTGGAGTATCATGACGCGTTACATATGCATTCCACTTACTATTTGGTGATTCTGTACAGCTTCAGAAACTCAGTGGGGGGATTGAAATAGTTAAGACTGTGGCCATTAATCTTCTGACCTCCATTTACCATTCTTAATGTAAATGAAATGGTCTAATCGTGCACAAATCTCATGGTAAAAATATGTCCCGGTACTGAAGGGGTTAACGGTACAACAAACACGGTACACTCAACACAACACAACACTCCGGCGCAACAGTACCGCTTCTTCCCTACACTAACCCTCCCAGCGGTACAAAACAACCCTTATAGACGGTACCATTGCCCCCTACGGTACGCCCCATTGACGGTACACTCCCCAGAGCACCGTTAGGGAGAGGAGTTTCCGCCCTAACACTCTGCAACTTAATGTACCCGTTCCCCCTCCTCCCCCCCCTCCCGGAAAAAAAAACCTTAATCCATTTTGTGTTGACCAATTCCCGAGGTCGTCAGTGTTGCCAGTACGGGCGATGATGATGGTGATGATGATGATGATGATGATGATGATGAATGATGATAAGGAAGAGGAGGAGGAGGAAGAAAAGATGCAATGACAGAAATCAGGAAGAAATGTTTTGTGAGTATTTGAGAAGATTTTATAAAAGAATGAAAAGAAAGAGAACGGATGGAAAAAAATTGAAGAAAGGAAGGAAGAAGGAAGAAAATGGAAAAAAAAGGGAAGGTGAAATAAGAGAGCAAAAAAAGGGAATGAAAGAAAAACTAGGAAAGGAAGAAAGAAGTAGCAAGAAAGAGAAGAAGGAAGGATGAGAAGAGGAGAGAAAGAAAAGAAGATGAAGGAAGAAAAAAAAAAGAAAGTTAGAAAAAGATAGCATGAAGATGAAAAGAAAAAAATGAAGGAGGAAGAAGAATGAAGAAGAAAAAAAAGAAAGAAAACATATGGAGAGAAGAGAGAGAGAAGGAAGAAAGAAAATAAGGAAAAGAACTAAAGGTAGGAAGAACAGAAAAAAACAGAAAAATAAATAAAAGAAAAAAAAGAAAGAAAGAAAGAAAGATAAGCACTTACAACGAAATGCAACACAAACACGATCATGCAACACAAATTCGCGTATTAAAAAGAAAACGGAAAAAAGAAAACGGATAAGAAGAGAAAGAATGAATGAGCGAAAAAAAAAAAGATTTGATGCAACAAGACTTGAAAAAAATGTTGCGTTTTGCGAGAATAAAGTAAAACATCAAAAGAATGAAAAAAAAAGAAGGATGGTGATAAAAACACAGGAGGAGGAGGAGGAGGAGGAGGAGGAGGAGGAGGAGGAGGAGGAGGAGAAGTAGAAATAGAAGGAAGGAAAGTGAAGGAAGAAGAGAAGGAAAAAGAAAATAAATGAGGTGAATAGGAGAAAATGAAAGAATGCAGTGGGAGAAAAAGTAAATGAGAAATGGAAAAAATAGAGAGATGGAGTAAAGGAAAAAAAATGAAGAAAAAGAAAGAAAAGGGAAGGAAACGAGAGGAGAGATTAAAGGTAATGAAAGAAGGAAGAGGTAGACAGGAGAAATGGAAGGAGGAGGAGGAGGAGGAGGAGGAGGAGGAAAGTATGGAGGGAAGGGAAGGTAAGGGAAAGAAAGGTTGGTGTTTTTATGTGGTAACACAGACTGTCACCGCCTTCTTGATCTGATCCCTGATGACAATGACAACCTCCCTCCATTGATCTGGCAACAGTGGCCCGTGTTTGCCTACGAGGACCCTGAAGCCTCTCTCTCTCTCTCTCTCTCTCTCTCTCTCTCTCTCTCTCTCTCTCTCTCTCTCTCTCTCTCTCTCTCTCTCTCTCTCTGGTTAAAAATTTCTCAAAACGTCTCTTTCTTTCTCCTTTTTTACACTTTCCTCCCTCCACACCTTCATTGCTTCCTTATAATCTTCCCATCATCACTGCCCATCACCCTTCCTCCCTTCAACGCTTCCTCCTTCTCCTCCTCCTCTTTCCTGCCTTCCCTTTCTTTTCCCTTCTCCTCTAATCCGCCCCCTGTCTCTGGAACCCCACGCGTCACCCTTGCACTCCTTTCCGTTCACCCTTCTTGCCCCCTCCCTGTCTTCTATCACTCCTCTCCTCTCTCCTATGTCCTCCATCATCTATCCGTCAGTCAGTCCCCGCGAGGCTTCGACAAAGAGATCAAGTCAACTTCACGATCAGCAGCCCCGCGTTTTGTTCTTTTCAGAGCCGCTGTCGGTAAGGAATGCGCGTCTTGAATGGTGTTCTCATCATTACCTTGTTGTGTTTATATTGTAGACCACACGGCGAATAGTGCTGCTGGCCGGCCCCTTCCCTCCTTTTATGGCGCTTAGAAGGGAGCGGGAAGGAAAATGGAGGGGAAATGGAGGTAAAGGGGGCCTGATGCTGTCCGTTGTTGTGTTTTGTATGTGTGTACGTGTGTGTGTGACAGATCTCGCGGTGAAGGAAGGCAGCACGCAGTGAGGAGGGAAGGCAAGAGGGAGGGAAGGAAGGACAGCCGTGAGAAAGTTGGTAATCTAGCCGTCAGGAGTCGCTGGTGTTGGGTTACCTGCGAGAATGTGGTTGTGTTGTGTGTGTGTGTGTGTGTGTGTGTGTGTGTGTGTGTGTGTGTGTGTGTGTGTGTGTGTGTGTGTGTGTGTGTGTGTGTGTGTAGTCAGTCACCTCAGCGCTCATTGTTGTTGTTGTTGTTGTTGTTGTTGTTGTTTATTGACTTGTTTGACATCGTTATTGTTTTATTTCTTTATTTTATTGATTTTGTTGCCTTATTGTACTCTCCTCATCCACTTATTTAACTACTACTACTACTACTACTACTACTACTACTACTACTACTACTACTACTACTACTACTACTACTACTACTACTACTACTACCAACATTACTATACTACTTCTACTACTACTATTTTTTTTCATAGTAACATAAGTGCCTTAGAGAGAGAGAGAGAGAGAGAGAGAGAGAGAGAGAGAGAGAGAGAGAGTAAAATCGAAAATGAAGGTTAATTGATTACAAAAAATAGATTAGGAAAGAGAAGAAACGGAGAGGGGAAGCAAAGAGAAGAAAAGAAGAAAGATTAAAGAAAAGAGAAGAGAGATGACAGAAGAAGAGGAAAAAAAAAAACGAAGAAGACAACCTTGGCACTATCACAACAAAATGAATAAATAGATAAATAAATGCAAAATAAAGAAAGAATTAAAATAGCCAATAATTTTGAAAGCATATTCGTAAAAAAAACATGAAAGAGAACAAAGAAACATGAAAAACCAATGATAGTGATGACATGATGAAGTGACATGACGATAAACTAGAGAAGTGTGACGCTGAGATGACCTGACATGAGAGAAATGAACTGAAGTGAAGCGAAGGACTGAAAGGAGATGAAAAAATTAGGTGATAGAATTAATTAGAATGAGAAGATATGCAATCGTGTGAACAGAAGTGAGCAGAAGTGACTTAATGAGGGGAATGAGGGAAGACCGGTGTGTGGGAAGGAAGGAAGAGGGGGAGGAGGGGAAATGGGGGGAGGGGGAAGATAGGACACGTGTGATAGGCTGAAACACATGAGAGGAAGTGAGAGATGTGAGGCAGGGGATGTAACAGAGCTTAGTGAAGTAACATTAGCTGGCTGGTGTGGTCTGGATCTCTCTCTCTCTCTCTCTCTCTCTCTCTCTCTCTCTCTCTCTCTCTCTCTCTCTCTCTCTCTCTCTCTCTCTCTCTCTCTCTCTCTCTCCTCTCCTCTATCTCTCCCTCCCACTCTTCCACTCTCTCTCTCTCTCTCTCTCTCTCTCTCTCTCTCTCTCTCTCTCTCTCTCTCTCTCTCTCTCTCTCTCTCTCTCTCTCTCTCTCTCTCTCTCTCATTCATTCATTAGGTCGTTGTCTCTACCTCTTTTTTTTATTTTGTGTGTGTTTGTGTTTCTCTCTCTCTCTCTCTCTCTCTCTCTCTCTCTCTCTCTCTCTCTCTCTCTCTCTCTCTCTCTCTCTCTCTCTCTCTCTCTCTCTCTCTCTCTCTCTCTCTTGCTCTTTAATCCATTTACTCTCACCCATTGACCCATCCACCCACTTACCGCCCACCCATTCCTCCACCTTAAGAAGAAAAAGAAGAAGAAGAGGAGGAGGAGGAGGAGGAGGAGGAGGAGGAGGAGGAGGAGGAGGAGGAGGAGGAGGAGGAGGAAAAGACAAAAGTGAGAGAAAAGAAAAAAAAGAAGAGAGAAAAAGGAAACCAAAGGGAAACACTATATAAATTGACCTAGAGAGAGAGAGAGAGAGAGAGAGAGAGAGAGAGAGAGAGAGAGAGAGAGAGAGATTCCGGAAGTGATGAGAGGTGAAGAGACGCGCGTGCAGGATGGAGATGCCACGTGCTGCTCAGTGCACGTGCGAGACGGTAACACCACACCCTTGGGACCAGCCACGCCCTTGTATTGTGTCCGCATTCCTCCTCCTCCTCCTCCTCCTCCTCCTCCTCCTCCTCCTCCTCCTCCTCCTCCTCCATACCTTCTTCCTCTTCCTCTTCCCTTTCCCCTTCCCTCTTCAGCCACCTGGATTTTCAGTAGGAATTTTGTTGTGTTGAATTATTCCCAGTGCTGTGTTAAGATAGAATCCTGGGAACGTGTAGGTGGGAAGAGCGCGCACACACACACACACACACACACACACACACACACACACACACACACACACACACACACACACACAGCGCGTGCTCTCTCGTTTTCTTTTCTTGTTTTGTTATGATCTGTTTTGTATCTTATATAGTCTCTCTCTCTCTCTCTCTCTCTCTCTCTCTCTCTCTCTCTCTCTCTCTCTCTCTCTCTCTCTCTCTCTCTCTCTCTCTCTCTCTGGCTGTCTGTCTGTCTGTCTGTGTGTGTGTGTGTGTGTGTGTGTGTGTGTGTGTGTGTGTGTGTGTGTGTGTGTGTGTGTGTGTGACATTCTGACAAATTGTTCGAGAGAGAGAGAGAGAGAGAGAGTCATATAAATACAAACATGACGAAAAAAAAGGCAAATTGAAACAAGAAAAAGAACAACGACTACTACTACTACTACTACTACTACTACTACTACTACTACTACTACTACTACTACTACTACTACTACACCACCACCACCACCACCACTAAGTCAGATACAACCTCCTTTCACAACACACCTTTCCTCTTCCCCCTCCCCCCCCTTGCACTATTCTCTCCACATACTCCCACCTCCCCTCCCCCTCCCTCCTCTCTTTTTCCTCCTTTCCCCTCCTAATGGTAACCCAAAACCTCTCTTGTCTCCCTCTCCCTCTCTCCCTCCCTCTCCCTCTCCTCTCCCTCTCTCCCTCTCCCTTCACAGTCAAAGCAGAAGAAGCGCGGCCACTCTGGCTTCGAGTGAATAGAGAGGGAGAGAGAGAGTGAGAGAGAGAAAGAGAGAGAAAGAGAGAGAGAGAGAATGAGATAATAACAGTTATTACCCTGTTATGGACTTCCGGTCAGAGGGAGTGAGAGAGAGAGAGAGAGGGAGAGGGAGAGGAGGGACGAGTGTGTGTGTGTGTGTGTGTGTGTGTGTGTGTGTGTGTGAGAGAGAGAGAGAGAGAGAGAGAGAGAGAGAGAGAGAGAGAGAGAGAGAGAGAGAGAGAGAGAGAGAGAGAGAGAGAGAGAGAGAGAGAGAGGTAACACACACACACACACACACACACACACACACACACACACACACACACACACACACACACACACACGTTTATACACCATCTATTCATACATCAATCCATCCATCCATCTGTCCACACACACACACACACACACACACACACACACACACACACACACACACATCTATACGTACATACATACATACATACATACATACATATTAATCATTGTAACCCAGTCGTGAATCGTGAAATGTGATAAATGACTGACTGACACGAGAGAGAGAGAGAGAGAGAGTAGAAATGTCAATGAAAATCCGAAAAATCCGTGTACCGTGCAATGTTGTAAAGCAAGAAAGAATAAAATGAAATGAAATAAATGAAATAGTGGATGTTGATCATTTTCTGTCGTGTGAATTTTGAATGTGTTGTTTTAATCCGTACCAAAATTTGATCTTATATCTGGAAATACACAAGACAGACAGACAGACAGACAGACAGACAGATAGACAGACAGATAGTGGAAATAGACAGACACAGACAGATAGATAGACAGACAGACAGACAGATAGATAGATAGATAGGCAGAAAGACAGATAGACAGACAGACAGACAGACAAACAGTGGAAACAGACAAGACAGACAGACAGACAGAGACAGACAGACAGTGGACATACACGAGACAGACAGGCAGACAGTGGAAATAGACAGGACAGACAGACAAACAGAGACAGACAGACAGACAGACAGACAGTTAGATTGACTAACAGACAGATAGACAGACAGACAGACAGACAGAGAGCCAAGCGTACATACAAACATATAGACAGTAAGACAAACTAAAATGAATGAAAGGAAAGACAGACAGACAGACAGACAGACAGACACACAAGCAAACATACATACAGACAGACAGACACAACCCTTTTCGTAACACACACAACGAAAACAAACCACAAAAAAAAACAGAAAAACAAAACAGCAGAAATTAAAAGACAAAAGATAACAAATAGAAACAAAAAGAAAAAAAGGAGAGAAGGAAGGAAGGAATGAAAGAAGGAAGGAAGGATGGAAGGAAGGAATGAAGGATGTTTAGCCCATATGAAGGAAGAGGAAGGGGTTGAAAGGGAGAGGGAGAAAGAGAGAGGAAGATGCACGTGCGACCAGAGGAGGAGGAAGGAGGGAGGGAGGAAAGAAGACAGGGGGGGGTTACCTTACCACGTGCACATCCGGAAGCGAAAGGAAAGAGAGGAAGAGAGAAACTGGAATGGAGAAGAGAAGAAAAGAGAAACTGGAATGGAGAGAAGAGGAGAGACACTGGAATGAAGAGGAAGAAGAGAGAAGGAGAAACTGGAATGGAGGAGGGAGAAGGAAAATGAGAGAAACTGGAATCAAGAGAGAAGAGGAGAGAAATTGGAATGAAGGAGAGAGAAGAGGAAACTGGAATAAAGAGGAAAAAGAGAGAAAGGAGAGAGACTGAAATGGAAAGAAAGAAAAGAGTAAAACTGGACTGAAGAGATGATGAGAGAGAGAGAGAGAGAGAGAGAGAGAGAGAGAGAGAGAGAGAGAGAGAGAGAGAGAGAGAGAGAAAGAAAGACGGGAAACTCCTTTTGTCAGACGTGTTAGACCGATTATCTTTCCCCAATAGGAGGAGGAGGAGGAGGAGGAGGAGGAGGAGGAGGAGGAGGAGGAGGAGGAAGAGGTATTCGGTTTCATTTGACACTCCATCAATACACACACAAACACACACACGCCACGGAAGTCCTTTGTAAATGATTAGGTCGCTTTGACCCTCTCCTTTATCAATCATTAGTCGGAGTTACCTAGGTGAGGGAGGGACTGGAGGAAAGGGAGGGACTGGAGAGGAGAGGAAAGGTATATCAGTAATGAGGTGTGATTGAGATGCTTTCCTCCTCCTCCTCCTCCTCCTCCTCTTCTTCTTTTTTCCTCCTCTCTTCGCTCTCTTTCTCTCCCTCTGTCTGTCTGTCACCTCTTGTTGTCTCCTCTCGTCTTCCGTCTTTTCTCTCTCAATACCATCCGTCAGCTGTCTCTCTCTCTCTCTCTCTCTCTCTCTCTCTCTCTCTCTCTCTCTCTCTCTCTCTCTCTCTCTCTCTCTCTCTCTCTCTCTCTCTCTCTCTCTCTTCCGTTCATCTTCATCTCTCCTTCCTTCCTTCCTTACTTCTCTCTTTCGTTTTCCTCTTCCTCCATCTACTCCTCCTTCATCTCCGAGTCTTCTCCCTCGGGACAACTACGACGGAATCAATCACTCCTCCTCCTCTTCTTCTTCCTCCTCCTCCTCCTCCTCCTCCTCCTCCTACAACAACAGCAACAGCAACAACAACAACAACAAAGTACTCACGCGTCATCACATAACCCGAATCGTTGAAAAGAAAAAAAAGACAAAAAAACAAAAAAAACATGAAAGCTTGCTGTTTAGATGCCTGAACCTTACATAACAAATTTCAAGATCAAGATC
>NC_059267.1:10009958-10012458 GCF_017591435.1 Portunus trituberculatus
TAATGAACAAAACAAGAGCGAACCGAACATTGCATTCCTCAGGGCCAGCAATCAGGAAAACACAAGAAAGTTAGGAATTCAGATTTGACAAAGTTACATTAGAAGAAGAAAAAAGAAAAGGAAGAAATTGGTTCTGTAATTGAGTAGAGGGTGAATGTAGATTAGTGTTGCTTTTAACCCTTTCAGTAATGGGACGCATTTTTACCACGAGTATTGGGGATGATAAGACGATTTTCTTTACATTAGGAAGGCTTTATGGAAGTCAGAAGGTTAATGGGTAAAGTCTTCACTATTTTAATCCCCTTATAAGTTTCTGAAGCTGCATGAAATCACCAAATAGTAAGCAGAATGAATATGAAAACACGTCATGGTACTGGAGGGGTTAATAGGCAGCTCCAGAATACAAGATAAGTTTATTAATGGATGATAGGTGGAAATAGGGAGATATCTTTTATACAACGAGTGGCAGGTATTAATAGGATATTTCATCGCTAAATCTAAACTTTTTTACCATTTTCATACATTTTTTTTTTTTATATAGAGATAAATGTGATGACTTCCCTTCATTTTGTCCCTTATGCCCTTATGTACCGTAGCTTCCCTTCATTTTGTCCTGTACCCTAATTTCCCTTCATTTTGTCCCTTATATCCTTATGTACCCAACCTAACCTAACCTAACCTAACCCTAACCTAACCTAACTCAACTTAATGTAAGCTTAACCTAACCTCACGTAATCTAACTTAACCTAACCTAACCTAACCTAACCTAACCTATCTATACGGTACTAGAAATGGTGATGACTTGTGGTGATAGTAGGGTGGTGACTGGTGGTGCTACTAACGACGATTGGTGATGAATGTGAAGACTGGCGGTGGTGATAGTGGTTAATAGTGAAGGTATTGGTGATGACTTTTGATGATAACTGGTGATGATATGTAGTGGTGACTTTCGGTGATGACTGGTGGTGATGACACGCGTTAATTAAGACATACGTTTGTTGTGGTGGTGGTGAAAAGAAGTAGGTGGGCGAGGGGAGCTGTGGTGGTGATGGTGTTGGTGTTGTTGGTGTTAGTGGCGGTGTTAGAGAAGCGATCGACAATGTATATTCGCAGAACACCACACCAGGGAGTGGCGAGGGGCAAGACAATGCAATTCCTAGAACGTAACAGTCAAACCCTGGCTAGCGAAGTAGTAATAGTAGTAGTAGTAGTAGTAGTGGTGGTGGTGGTAGTAGTGGTGGTGGTGGTGGTGGTGGTGGTAGTGGTAGTGGTGGTGGTGGGTGGCAGTGGTAGTAGTAGTTAGTGTAGTAGTGGTGCAGTGGTGGTGGTGGTGGTGGTGGTGGTGGTGGTGGTGGTGGTGGTGGTGGTGGTGGTGGTGGTGGTGGTGGTGGTGGTGGTGGTGGTGGTGGTGGCAGTGGTGGCAGCAGTGGTGCAGGTGGTGGTGGTGTGGTGGTGGTGGTGGTGGTGGCAGTGGTGGTGGCAGTGGTGTGGTGGTGGTGCAGGTGGTGCAGTGGTGGTGGTGCAGTGGTAGCAGTGTAGTGGTGCAGCAGTGGCAGCAGTGGTGGTAGCAGTAGTAGTAGTAGTAGTAGCAGTAGTAGTAGTAGTAGCAGCAGTAGTAGTAGTAGTAGTAGTAGTAGTAGTAGTAGTAGCAGCAGCCTCAAAAGCGCATTTCCATACACCAATATAAATGATTAAACCAACAGATAACGACACGAGTCAGTGAATACATAGATGAAGGAGTGTAGACTTTCTCTCTCTCTCTCTCTCTCTCTCTCTCTCTCTCTCTCTCTCTCTCTCTCTCTCTCTCTCTCTCTCTCTCGATCATAATAACATCTCCGTTAATACGAACACCAGACAAGAATAGTTGAATAAATCGATAGATAATTAGCTGGAGAGAAAAAAGATAGAAAGAAAACAAATGAATAAATAAGAGAAGAAATAAATGCACCAAAAGATAAAGTAGAAATAATAATAATAAAAAAAAAAGTACTCTGGGTAGAAATTTGAATGAGATGAGGCGGAGATTTAAACAGCAATATTGAATGAATTACTCTCTCTCTCTCTCTCTCTCTCTCTCTCTCTCTCTCTCTCTCTCTCTCTCTCTCTCTCTCTCTCTCTCTCTCTCTCTCTCTCTCTCTCAATGGAAACGGTATTCATTCCTTTACATGTGTGGTTTATTTATGCGATCACTTATATGTGTTCACATTTTTGAGGGTGATGTGCTGCCGATATTTATTTATTATCGTATTTTCAGTAGTAGTAGTAGTAGTAGTAGTAGTAGTAGTACTAGTTGTTGTTGTTATTGTTGGTTTTGTTGTTGTGGTAGTAGTGGTAGTGGTTGTAGTGATAATAATAATGGTAATAGTGATAGTAGTAGTAGTAGTAGTAGTAGTAGTAGTGGTGGTGTTGTGGTAGCAGTGGTAGTTGTGGTGGTGGTGGTGGTAGTAGTAGTAGTAGTAGTAGTAGTGGTAGTGGTGGTGGTGGTGGTGGTGGTGGTAAT
>NC_059267.1:10024958-10032458 GCF_017591435.1 Portunus trituberculatus
TGTGTTGTGGTCTCAGTCCTACCCGAAGATCGGTCTTTGAGCTCTGAGCTCGCTCCGTAATGGGAAAGACTGGCTGGGTGACCAGCAGGCGACCGAGGTGAATTACACAAAATCCGTGAAATGTGAAATACTCCTTTAATGAGGCTTGGATTCCCTTTTTCACTCCTACTTGAGAGAATTTAATCGATTCATGACATCCATTATTCCAGCCAACTCTCTTTTTTCTCCTCTCAAAACTCTTCCTGGACAAATTTGTGGATTCTATAGGTTCTTTTAGAGTATTTGGGTGAGGGGAGAGGGGTGGAGGGGGGCGTCAAATAGGCCTATGCTGTCAACCACCAAAAATGCGGCCATAATTCATAAATTCCTCAATATCTCAAATTTCCGACACGTGCGACCGCCAGATTCCTCAGAAAACGGAACTGGGGGCGATGAAAGGAGAGAAAACGGGAGACGCGTGTCCACTCACCTTATTTTCCAGTTTCTTTTGTTCGTCGCTGTCTTCCCTCATCATTATTCTCTTCCTCTCTTCCTCGTCTTCCTCCTCTTCCTCCTCCTCCTCCTCCTCCTCTTCTTCTTCTGCACTCTCTTCGTCCTCATTCTTCCTTTCGTGTTTCTCGTTCGGTTCAGTTTTTTTTTTATGTTTTGTTTCTTTATTTATTCTTTTATTATTATTTCTCTTTCATTTCAGTCTTTCTCCATTATTATTCTCCTTCTCTTCTTCTCCTCTTCCTCTTCTACCTTCTCCTTACCTTCATTCCTTCTCTTATGTTTCGTTTCTTTATTTATTCTTTTATTAGTATTTCTCTCTCATTTCAGTCTTTCTCCATCATCATTCTCCTTCTCCTCTTCTCCTTTCCCTCTTCTACCTTCTCTTTATCTTCATCCTTCCTTCTTTTTTATCTTTCTTATCTTCCCTTCGGTTCTGTTTATTATGTTTACTTTACTTATTATTTATTCAGTATTTCCCTTTTGTTATGTTTAGCCTTTGTAATTTTCATGTTTCTTGTTTCCACTCTCTCTCACCAACGAGTGAGGTATTTGCTTTTCTTTATTACCTATCCTTTCACTCACTTTTATCTCCTGTCTGGCTTGTCCTGAGAATTGTTCCCTTTCTCTCTCTCTCTTCTTCTCTCTCACCCCCTCCTCCCCACACCGCCTGTCCCTCTCACTCACTCTCTCACTCCCTTTTCACCACCTATTATCATCTCGTATTTCACTCACCCTCGTCCGCATCACATCTCCATCCCGTCATTTTTTTTTTCCTTTTCTTTCTCCCGTGTCATTGAAAGACGGAGGTGAATAACAGTGGAAAGTCGCCTTGATGTACCTCACTTCAGCTGCTTCCTGGTTGCGCGTGCCACTCCCTCACACGGCACTCTGGCCCTTCCCGCGCGTGTCCCAAGGCTCACCAAGGCTCCGGCGGTTGGGTCTTGCACGTGGCACGGAAGAATGGCTGGGTGGGCAGGGAGGGCAGGAAGGAAGGCAGGAAGGAAGACAAGCCACGCGTCAGGATCTTGTGAATTGGTGCCTTGTGCTGGTTGGAACTTTTGACTACTCTGTAACACTTCACGGCACCTTTAGTAGCTTTCAGAGACTCTTATTGAGGCTATGTGGGTTTTTTAAGGGTGTTTTTTTCTTCTTTCTTTTCTTTTTTTTTTTTTGTATATATGTGGTACGAGTAATAGGGTTTAATTCATAAGATTTCTGCATTATTTGTTGTCGAGTGTATTCCGAAACACTTCACTGCTTTTCACTTTTCATTACTTTATAAGGTGAGGTTGTCTGGGTATTTAAGGGCTTTATTTATTTATCTATTTATTTATTTATTTATTTATTTATTTTGTGTGTGTGTGGTTATAAGGTGAGATTTACAAGATGTCTACATTATTTGGTGCCTTGTGCTGATTAATATTTGAACTTTCGAGTGAATTTTGAAACACTTGACGGTATTTTCACTACTTTTTAGAGACGAGTTGAGGTGATGTGTTTTATATAATTGTAGGGATATATGTTTACAAGATTTCTACATCATTTAGTGTCTTGTGTTGATTTGAACTTCCGAACAGTATCTTTATTACCTTCCAGAGTCTCAAGTTAAAGTTACGTGACTTGCTAAGAAGTTTTTTTGTGTGTTTGTGTGTGTGTGGTTGCATGGATGAATTTACAAGATTTCTACATCATTTAACAACAAAGGTACTTATAACCCGGCCAAGCATTTTTTGGTGTTGAAGTATATATAGTTATGGTTATATATGGTGTTAAGAGTGTTTGTTGTGGTTGTATGGATAAATTTACAAGATTTCTTCATCATTTAACATCATTTAACATCATTTAACCCCCCGGCAAAGCATTTCCGTGGTGTTGAAATATAGTCATGGTTATGTAGGATGTTAAGGATGTTTTTTGTGGTTGTATGGATAAATTTACAAGATTTCTACATCATTTAACAGCAAAAGTACTTATAGCCCGGCCAATCGTTTTGTGTTGTGGTGTTGAAATATAGTTATGGTTATATATGGTGTTAAGAGTGTTTTTTGTGGTTGTAGGCGGTGGATTTACAAGATTTCTACATTATCTACAGTGGAAATACTTGAGAACCTGTCCAATTATCTCTGTGGTGTTGAAATGTATAGTCGTGGCGAGAGAGCGCTGCGTTTCTGAATACTGCGTGGTCTTTCATCTCAATATTTCTGGTGCTTTTATGGATTTTTTTTTTTTTGTAATCGGGCGCCGTATGACTTTTACGTGTTGCGGCGTCACGTTTTTTTTTTTTTTTTGTCACTTTACTTTTGAGCTTTTTAGTTTTCAGTTGCAAATTATTTCATTAAGTGGGGCTTCATGTTCACTTTTTTTTTCCTTTTTTGGTCACTTTTTTCTTCTTGATCTTGGTTTTCAGTAGTAAATTATTTCATCCAGATGGGCTTTCATGTTGACTGTTCACTCTCTTCGTGTAGATCTTTCACCTAACCTAACCTAAAGAATATCGGTATTTCTCTTCGTCTGGATCTTTTACCTAACCTAACCTAAAGAACACCGGTATTTCTCTTCGTCTGGATCTTTTACCTAACCTAACCTAACCAGCACCGGTATTTCTCTTCGTCTGGATCTTTTACCTAACCTAACCTAACCAACACCGGTATTTCTCTTCGTCTGGATCTTTTACTTATATTTTGCGCTGATTCTTCACTAACCTAAGTTCTTATTCATGTTTATTTTTCTTCTCCTTCTTCTTTTTTTCCGCGCAGAGCATTCCCTTGAGTTTTTCTTCCAAAACCATCGACACCTTACCTCTTGTTGTCTTCACCTGGCGCTTCACTTGTCTCCATGGACCCCTTCATACACCCTTCCACCGACACCTTACTTCTTGTTGTCTCCTGGCGCTTCACTTGTCTCTATGGGCCCCTTCATACACCCTTCCATCGACACCTTATCTATTGTTGTCTTCTCCTGGCGCTTCACTTGTCTCCATGGACCCCTTCATACACCCTTCCACCGACACCTTACCTCTTGTTGTCTCCTGGCGCTTCACTTGTCTCCATGGACCCCTTCATACACCCTTTCATTCCTTGGAGTTTGCCTTAAGTAGCTTTGGAGGAGGAGATGAAGAGAGACACAGATGTAGGAAGGTGAGTTTATTCCCGACTAGTTTCTCTGATGCTTCTTCAGGGTTGCTTTACAAATAATCGTCATTGATGTTTCCTTTTCGTATACTTCACTTTACACCCCTCCTAGTTCTCCATTCTGTTCATTTTCTTTGTGTTTCCTTTTTAAATAACTTTGTAAATCATCAAAATCCCTTAAGTAATCGTCATTGATGTCTCCTTTTCGTATACTTCACTTTACACTCTTCCTAATTCTCCATTCTGCTCATTTTTTTGTGTGTGTGTTTTCTCTTTAAATAAATCTGCAAATCATCATCAATATCTCTTTAACTCCTTTTACTATTGGATGTTCTGCATATTCAAGACTTGCTTTTATTGGCTAGTCACTTAAATCGTTCTATATTCTGGAAAAAGATTATAATTTCCCTTTTATCTTATATTTTTTCCTCTTGCCTTCTGTCTCCATGCGAGCACTTCCCTACAATGCACCAAACGTCACCACACAGAGATGGCACCAGTGAAGAGGACTAAGCTCTATTATAAGAAACAAAAGCTACATTTATATCCCAGAATCCTGTTTATATGACTTCTCTCTCTCTCTCTCTCTCTCTCTCTCTTTTACCACGTGGGGTTTTCACGGGAATTTCTGGGCTAAAGGGGATACTTTTTGTGGTACCTTCTATCTCAAAGCCCACCCGATAGGAAACCGTTGCCCAGAGTGAGGAAGCCCAACCTACACTCGGACCGTGGACAGGATTCGAACCCGTGCGCTTGGAGACCCCTCGGACCCCAAAGCACGCATGGTTCCACTGTACTCTCTCTCTCTCTCTCTCTCTCTCTCTCTCTCTCTCTCTCTCTCTCTCTCTCTCTCTCTCTCTTGTACTATAGCTAATTTCATTTATTTTATGTTTTTTTTTTATATTCACCCTGGTTTGGTTTATATTTCCATGTAGCTCTATATGATAAAAAAAAAAAACACGCATGTAATCCATGTGTTTATTGTAATTACAGAGTGTTCGTTGTAATTTGCGTAATAATTCACTTTCGCAGATAATAAAAAGTCTGAAATCTCTCTCTCTCTCTCTCTCTCTCTCTCTCTCTCTCTCTCTCTCTCTCTCTCTCTCTCTCTCTCTCTCATTGACACACGCTAAGATAAGTAAAAATCGCGAGGACAGGAAATACAAGGAGAAAATAGGAAAGGAATGCAGGAAGGAGACGGAAGGAAGTAAGAGAGGGAGAGAAGGAATCGTGGAATGGAAGGACTGGGAGAGGGAGGGAGGGAGGAGCGGCAGGAGGGAGGGACGGAGGGTTGAAGAAGGAAGGGGAGGGGAGGCATGGAACGATAATAGAGGGAAGGGAAAGGTGTAACAGGAGACTTGAAAGGGAAGGACATTATCTGGAGCGAGTTAGCGAAGGTTGTGACGTATTCAAAGAAGGTTGCGATTGTGTCAGGAGGAGGAGGAGGAGGAGGAGGAGGAGGAGGAGGAGGAGGAAACAGTATGAACCGGAAGTGATTCGCTTTTCATATTTTTTCTCTCTCTCTCTTTTTCCTCCTCTCCCTTCTCTCCGTAGTTGTGCTTGAAGGCGAGGCAAGGGACAATAGAAAGAAGAGGAGGAGGAGGAAGAGAGGAGGAGGAGGAGGAGGAGGAAGGGAAACCGGAACAGGAAGAGAAGAAGGAAGAGAAACTGGAACTACAGAAAGATGAGAGTACAGACATTCTCTCTCTCTCTCTCTCTCTCTCTCTCTCTCTCTCTCTCTCTCTCTCTCTCTCTCTCTCTCTCTCTCTCTCTTTATCGCATCTTTCCAGCCACTTAGACAACAGAGGAGAAGTTTACTTGGATATTTTTCATTCAATCTCGCACGTGCGTTTCTGACTTCAAACACACACACACACACACACACACACACACACACACACACACACACACACACACACACACTTTCAGTGCAGGAAAATTTAGGAGAAAGAAAAAAGAAACGTATTTATTCTGTCCTAGAGAGAGAGAGAGAGAGTGTGTGTGTGTGGCATCAAAGTCTGCCTCTCAAACACACACACACACACACACACACACACACACACACACACACAGCGTAAACAACAGTATCTCGTCCTTTGTTTTGGCGGCGCCGATGACAGGCCGTTAACACCGCCTTGTTATCACCCTGAGGTTACAGCCGCCCGCCCAGCCACTCCCACGGGGGCAAGACACGGCCACGCAACCCCCACCCACAGAGACGACTATCCCACAACCTCTTGCCACATTTCAGACCCTCTAGCTTTGTGACATTGTGCCAAAAATGCGTTAGTCGAGACAAATGGAGGTGTCTGTTCTGGGTCACATTGTATTGTCCGAAGCCAAATCCAATTACCAACGTCCCCAGGAATCGGACACTCCCACCTCCGAATTCTTTCATTCAGCCTCGACTTCAGCTTCGTTCTATTTCGTTGTGACCTTCCATGCTGCTTAAGGTCACGTGTTAGGTCAAGGTGTAAGAGTTCATGTGTTTTTAAGGGTTTTTGTTGAGGTTTGGGTTAGTTTTTGGGACTTTAAGGTGTTTTTCTGTGTGTTTGTGTGTGTTGTGGGTGGTGAGGTGTTGGGTGATGTGGTGGTGGTGGTGTTGTGTTGACAGGCTGATGTGATGGTCCCTGTTCTCTTTCTCTCTCTCTCTATCTTTCTCATTATTTTCTCATCCAAACAATATTCCTGACGTGTGGGTTGGTCTCTCTCTCTCTCTCTCTCTCTCTCTCTCTCTCTCTCTCTCTCTCTCTCTCTCTCTCTCTCTCTCTCTCTCTCTCTCTCTCTCTACTTATTCCCTATTTCCTACCTTTCATTTTCTTTTTATTAATCTTCCTTCTTCCTCTCAGTCACTCAAACCTCTATGTATGTATGTATGTATGTGTATGTGTGTATGTATGTATGTATTACTCACCTGGTTTGGAATCCTCCTTTACAATGGCATAGTAGGGACAATATGAGTTGGAATTTCGAAGTTCATAGAAAAGTGAGGTGAACAATAAAAGTCAGTGCAGAAGAAGAATGAAAACGAGAAAATATTGAAAGACAGTAGAAGAGAAAGTATGAGGTAGGGCTCGACCAGAGATAGTAAGGAAATACCACAAACCGCCGTGATACAGTGGAACCATGCGTGCTTTGGGGTCCGAGGGGTCTCCAAGCGCACGGGTTCGAATCCTGTCCACGGTCCGAGTGTAGGTTGGTCTTCCTCACTCGGGGCAACGGTTTCCTAGCGGGTGGGCTTTGAGATTGGATATACCCCAAAAAAAGTATCCTCTTTAGCCCAGAAATTCCCGTGAAAAGCCCACATGGTATAAATAAATAAATGAAAAAAAAAAGTGAACACCGCAATATGAAGAACTGATTTACGCGCCATTGCAGGATTTGAAGTAATAACCTTATGCAACATGTATGTACCGTAGAAAAATGAAAAAAACACCAACCTTCCCGTAATTCTGAATAGTAGTAGCAGTAGTAGCGTTACATTTACAGCGCGTTTACGTAAATGAATATATATGTATGCGTGTGCGTGTTTTCCTATTTAATTTCATGTGTGCTTAAACTCTACAAACCTCTTTCGGGGCAGAGTAGTAATAGAGGTGGTGAGTGAGCGAGTGAGCGAGTGTAAGTAAGTGAGGGAGTGAGGGAGTGAGAGGAGGGATGTGAGGCGAAGAAAGACTCTCACAGTATAAGGACTCGTGTCTCGTAGAGTTGGAGACACTTTATGAACTCTTGGGAGAGGCGGAGAGAGAGAGAGAGAGAGAGAGAGAGAGAGAGAGAGAGAGAGAGAGAGAGAGAGAGAGAGAGAGAGAGAGAGAGAACAACCCACACATCAGAAATATTGTTTGGATGAGAAAATAATGAGAGAGAGAGAGAGAGA